>NC_021165.2:42796051-42797939 GCF_000331145.2 Cicer arietinum
TTATATGAACTTTTAGCATATGGAAAATCCTTTTAAGGTGCATGCTAAGTTGAAAGGTTATTTTGTGCATTTAAAAACTTAAATGTTATGTGTTAATTGTTAATTTCGGTTGGTGACCCTTTACAACTATTGTGGAAATCTGGGTTTTGCCCTCAAATGAGAACCAGGACCATCCTACCGGTTAGTACCCTATGGATGGGAATGTAGTTGGACACACCTGACTGGAGCTATGTTAGAAGGATCTTTGCGGAGCGTGTGAAGATCACTCGGGATGTATAGTTTTTTGTAGAATGATCATATTAGGTTGACGTATAGGGACTAGATGTCTTTCTTTTCGGATGTGTTTATGTTAATTTGGAAGAATGTACCTATACCAATATTGTCAGCTTGACATTTTATTATTGATGGGTTCCATGTACCACTCTTTGATGTGTAAATACTTTGGATTCGTATTTCAAAAACTATTCCGCTGCTTGTAAATTCTGTTGACTTATTTGTCGTTGTGTTATGACTTAAATATTTATCCAAAGGTATTTCCTTATTTATTTATGAATTTGTTTTGAAAAAAAAAATACACTCGCGTTGTTAAAAATCGGGGTGTTACAATTGTGGTATCAGAGCTTTGGTTTGGATTTCTTTGGGGATGTGGAGTTTTGGTTATAGATGTAGGTCAACCTGTAGCTCCAAGAAGGAACGTCAGTATGGATGATCAAATGGTTGAAGCTACGAATAACATGGATGTTTCCGCTATTGCACATACAACTGCGAAGACTCTGCGGGATCTGAAGAAGAGGGAAATAGAGATCTGTGCTATTGAATCAAGAGGATTGAAAGATTTTCGTCGTTACCATCCTCCAAAGTTCAAGGGTGATGAGAACTCAGAAAAAGCTGATCAGTGGATTCAAGAAATGGAAAAGATCTTCGTAATGACGGATTGTCAGGCAGAGTTGAAGCAAATCGTGACGGCATGGAATTTATGAAATGGTTCCAAAGACACATAAGCTATGTGTTGGTGTTAACTCGAAAATGATGAGTATGGATGGAATTAACATTAGACTAATAAGGGATTTCAAGTAAAGATCTAAGTGGAGGACTTTTGTTAAGAAAATTATTAGATGTTTTCCTGGTAGATTTCAGGATGAAACTGGATGAAGTCTGATAACTGTCAAAGAGATGTGAACATCGTGGAATTGTTGAGAAGACGAGGCTACCTTTTAGAATAACATTTTGTGCTTAGGTGTCAATGAAAGAGACTTGTATTGAAGTTAAGGGGCATTGCACGTTAAGGGTAAATACTACCTTGGTTAGATAAAGTGCGCTTTGAGGAATAGTCGATACCTTGAGGGGTAGATTTGAGCATTCGAGTTAAACTAGATTCACAACTCGGATTATTAAGTATGAATCTCATGACGAGTATAAGAGTGAGAATATATATTTTGTTGACAAGTGGCAAATCTCTTTGTGGTTTAGGAGATAGATAGTATGGATAATGATTTTGGGATGAAACTATAGATGCGTAAGTGTGAATTTTAAGCGATGTTCGGAAAAACATAAGGAGTTAAGCCTTGATGTATTGAACCCTATGTTACCATTAAGTGGAATTTGAAGTATCAAGTACGAGAATACTTCGAGATTGTATTAATGTAAGTTTTGAGAGTCATTAAAGGATGAAAATTACTTGGAGAATGTTAATATTTTGATATGTCGGAGGGATTATTCGAGATTTGATTTGGGACCCTAAGATGGATGATGAAAGGTATGTGGGTCTTGGAGATATTTTACTGCAAAGTTATGAGGATGAAGTTTATAGAAAATTATTTCTTAGGAAATGCTTATGGGGAACATTTGAGAAATAGTTCTTTAGGACGTTCGATTGTTAGGATTCTTT
>NC_021165.2:42798517-42805202 GCF_000331145.2 Cicer arietinum
GGCAGAGGATACTTTGAGATATAATGCACAATAGTGTGTACCAATTGTGGTTGTCAAAGAAGAGAGCAATTTCTAGAAAAAGACATACGAGTGTAAGCTAAGTAATGATTTCAAAATAATGAAGATGTATCAAGGTTCGAGGTAGAAATTTAAGGTTTGCATAAATGGAAAAGTGATGGAGTGAATACAATGTGTTTGACATGTCGTAATGGAAATATAATTATCAACCTGCAAATAAAGGATGCGACGAAATTGAGAAGTATCAGAATGAATGCTGGCAGTAGATGTAGTAAAATTATTTTCGAGTTTGTGTAGAATTACGGAGTATGTAAGAAATTGTCTAGTGAAGCGTAAATTTGAGTTGTTAGGCATGAGACAAATGTAGACCTTGATATGTGAATTAAATTCAAGTTGGATTTTGTTGGAAATGTGACTCTTGAAATGAAGTACTAAACTGAAAAGAAGTTTGTGTGTCCTAAGTAGTTTGGATCACCAAGCAGATGTGGGGATAGAATTATTAAAGTTATAATTGGAATAACATGCTGATAAGAACACTACGGTTTGACGTAGTTGTACGACTTAAGAAAAATCGAGGATTTGTGGACAATGGAGAAATTTAGGAGTTTTCGGCTGTAGTGATTGTTTTGTGCTCAGTGTGCTGGTGTCGTACTTAGTGTTTCAGTTTGGTACCAAATGGATGATTCGTACCAAGTGGACGTATATAAGGTTATGTAACATAGTTTTGGGCGTTTGTAATTCGTTGATAAGAGCAAAGCTATAGGAAAATACGGGAAACTCACTGGACCTTGAGAATTTGTTTGATCGCTTGTGCATTAGGATAACCTCAAGTGTAAGTCACAAGGAGTGCTATTACAGTTCGGTTAAGATAGTCTAAGCCACTATCATGGTTGTTGGCTATTTATTGACAAATTGAGGGACTGATCATCCTTAATCTCTTGTTGATAGTAGACAAAATCATGTTGAATGGAACAGACGAACCTTACCGACTATGAATGTGTGTAGAGTTATTAAGCACCATATGAAAACTGATTGTGCTTTCTTTTTCATATTTCTTTAATGTAGGAGTTGCTTTAGGGATTAAAAGTCTTGTGGCAAAACCTGCAGCTAGTATACTAGAAGTTATTGGCAAAACGGCTCAAAGTATTAGAAACCGTAGCAAACCCAATCAATTAAGATCTTACCGCTTTAGGGTACGGCTTCCCAGGCCACTTTGTAATGAACTTCCTTTGAGATCTTATTGATGATGGCTTAAAGTTCAAAGATGAAAAGTTAGCGGCTTGCAAAGGCCTTAAAGAAGCCGACAAGTTTGTTGTCTTAACAGAAAGATATATAATGATTCTTTTCAGTCCAAGTTTGATAAACTTGGGCAAGCCTGAATTTTGCGGCATCTCTGCTGATTTGGAGTGGATAATTGAATGGGAGATTGGATTGGAGAGTATAATACACGCTGATTGTGATCAAGGTGTTGTTCACATTGTTAGTAGTAGACCAGATTCCTCGTTTATGCATAATCAGCATTCTCCAAAAAGAGGCGGTAGCAGCCGAACCAAAGCGGTGCATTGGAACCATTATCCAACTCATCTTCCCATTCCTCAAACAGACTTAGAACTGGTTGCGGGGAAAAACCGGAGATAATTAGCGATAACTATCTCAACAATGTAGAATAATATTTCCCCCACCTGTGCAGATAAATGGCCAAACAGAAAATACAATTTGCCAGAGCAAAAATAATTGGCAGAAAATTAAATATGAGACACGCAATTTTTAACGTGAAAAACTTCCCTCAAATTGAGAGAATAAAAACCACGGGACCTAATCCAGTAAAACTTCTACTATAATAATTAATGGGTACACCAGAGCCTTCCTAATAACAATAGGGAACATCAATCAACAATAACAACCTTATAATAACCTTCCACTAAAGTGGGTATGCCAAAGTAACTCTCAGAGAAAATAAAACTATTTAAACTGTTACCACCACCAGAACCAAACCCTTATTTTTCTTCTCTGACAGCTGTTTTCTTTCGTTCTTTTAATTCTTAGTATTTCTAAATCTCTTTTATTTCCTTCACGTGGGCCTAGCCCAATAACACTTTTTTTTTTCTTTCTTTTTTTTTCAATAATAATAATACTAATACTAATAAAACAAGTGGGTTCCACTTGGGGAGTGAACCCACCCAACAAATCTCCCCCTCACGACTCAAGTGGGAAGGTACTGCTCAACCATGTCAGCTTTCTTTCTACAGCATATCATCTTCGACACAGGTGTGAGCCCCTTAATTTTTGAATCCTAAATTATACAATTTTAGGGTATTTTGTGGGGAATTTCTTAGACTTTTAGCCCAGTTTTGGTATTTAGTGAGTTAAATGCCAAAAATATATTTTTGGAAATTGGATTAAAATTATTTGTCGGAGAATAATTTATTTACGTTACAAAGAATTTAATACCAGACAGTTTTGTTAAAAATATCACTCGTTGATGAAAATTATCTGTCAATTGAGTTGCGACGAGAGTAGATATTTTTATAAAAATGATTTGGGATATTGGTTGGTTTGATTTTAATTATAATATATATATATATATATATATTATTAATATAAAGTAACATATGTATATATATGTTAGAATGGAGGAAAAGAAATGAAAAAAACATAAACAGAGGAAGAAAAAACACGTTTCCCTCCATGCTCGCGAACCCTTCTTCTTTCTTCTTTCTTCCTTCTCCCTTCTTTTCTTTTCGTTGCTTTCTTTTGCTTCAAGAAAAGGAACCCAAGGCTTGGTGGGTGAGAAGACAAGGATTTCTCAGCTTTATTCTTCCTCTTTGATTCGAAAACGAAGAAAAACGGTGTTAGGGGTTTTCAAACCGTCAAACACAAACCCCTGCTTTTCTTCTAGATCTAAGCTTCGTTTCACGAAGAGATAGAAGGGAAAATTGTTCATCTCTATGCTACGGTGCTAGTGAACTAACTTTGGAAGCGACGTCGCGAGCAGAGATTTTATCGGAATTACTCGCGGTACGGTAATCGCTCGTTAAAGCTAACGTTAAGGTAAGGGCTCCTTCCAAACTTTTAGTTTGCATTTAGGGACTTACCTGTGGTTGTATGGAAAAGAAATTTGTTAGGGTTGAAGTGTTGATTTGGGGAAAATGAATTTAATGCTTTTATGGGTAAAATTTTAGAGTTGGGTTTTGGTGATACTAATGCGTGTTTTGTGGAAAATGAATTTAACTCATTTATGTGTGGTTTTGAGGAAATGAAATTTGATTTGTTTGAGTGGTGGGTTGTGATAATTTTGTGATTGTCGTGTTTGACGTGTTCATAATTAATATTTATAAATTCTGCATCTGTGTAGCCATCCAACACAGGTTCATCACCTCCATACCATAAACACACTTTGGAAGTGCCTCTGAGGTATCTGAGAATCCACTTCACTGCTTGCCAATGATCTTTACCAGGATTAGAGAGAAATCGACTTACAACACCAACTGCATGAGCAATATCTGGCCTTGTGCATACCATATCATACATCAAACTACCAACTGTGGATGCATAAGGAACATTCTTCATCTCTTCTTTGTCTTTCTCACTTGTAGGACATTTATCAGAATTCAATTTAAAATGAGTAGCAAGTGAAGTACTAACAGGTTTGCAATTGCTTATGTTAAACCTCTCTAACACCTTCTCAATATAATTGTGTTGAGACAACCACAATTTATTATTCTTCCTGTTACGAGTAATTCGCATAGCCAGAATTTGCTTTGCAAGAACTAAGTCTTTCATTGCAAAAGACTTGTTTAAATCTTTCTTTAAAGATTGAATCTTCTTAGTGTCATGACCAACAATATGTCATCCACATATAATAAGAGAATAATATAATCACCATCAGAGAATTTCTTGATAAACACACAATGGTCAGAAGTAGTTTTACCATACCCATGTTTCTCCATGAAAGAATCAAATTTCTTGTACCATTGTCAAGGTACTTGTTTGAGCCCATACAAACTTTTCTTCAATTTACACACAATTTGCTCTTTACCTTTGACTTCGAAACCCTCTGGTTGCTCTATATAGATCTCTTCCTCCAAATCACCATGAAGGAATGCAGTTTTCACATCAAGTTGTTCAACTTCTAGGTTCAAACTAGCTGCTAACCCAAGCACAACTCGGATAGAGGACATCTTCACCACAGGTGAAAAAATTTCATCAAAGTCAATACCTTTTCTCTGATTAAAACCTTTCACAACCAATTTTGCTTTGTATCTTGGTTGAGAACTATTCTCTTCTTCCTTTATCTTGTATACCTATTTGTTCTTGAGTGTTTTTCTACCATTAGGCAACTTTACCAAGTCAAATGTGTGATTCTCATGCAAGGAATTCATCTCTTCTTGTATGGCCTTTAACCAATTTTCTTTATCAACATTTGTAATAGCTTCTTGATAATACTCTGGCTCTCCACTATCAGTGATCATCACATACTCATGTGGAGGATATCTTTGAGAAGGTTGACGTTCTCTAGTAGATCTTCTCAACTCAAACTCGATTAGTGGCTCAACTGGAACCTGCTCATCATGGTGAAGCACATGATCATCAATTACATTCTCATCATCTACCTGTATATCTCCCCCATCAACAAAAGTTTATGCAGGGGGTTTAGGCGCAATATTTTCAATGTAACTTATGGAATTTGGTTTCTGCTTTTCAGCTTTATCAAAATCTTCAATAGTCTGGTCTTCAAGAAATATCACATCTCGGCTTCTGATGATTTTCTTGTCAACTGGATCCCACAATCTATAACCAAATTCTTCATCACTATAACCGACGAATATACACTGTTTGGATTTACTATCAAGCTTGGACCTCTCATCTCTGGGAACATGAACAAAACATCTGCAACCAAAAACTCTCAAATGACGTCAAGAAATATCACATCTCGATTTCTGATGATTTTCTTGTCAACTGGATCCCACAATCTATAACCAAATTCTTCATCACTATAACCGACGAATATACACTGTTTGGATTTACTATCAAGCTTGGACCTCTCATCTCTGGGAACGTGAACAAAACACCTGCAACCAAAAAGTCTCTAATGACGGTAAGAGACATATTTCCCTGTCCACACTCTATTTGGAACATCACCATCAAGTGGAATAGAAGGAGAAAGATTGATCAAATACACTGCAGTTTTCATTGCTTGACCCCAAAAGGATTTCGATAATTTTGCATGAGAGTGCATACATCTGATTCTGTCATTAATCGTACGATTCATTCTCTCTGCAACACCATTATGCTAAGGTGTCTTTGGAACTGTTTTCTCAAACCTGATTCCATGTTCTCTACAATACTCTTCAAATGGACCTCTATATTCGCCACCATTATCTGATCGAACACATTTCAATTTCCTTCCTTTTCCTCTTTCAACACTTGCATGAAAATGCTTGAAGACTCCAAATACCTGGTCTTTAGATTTCAAAGGAAATGCCCACACTTTTATAGAGTGGTCGTCAATAAAAGTAATAAAATATGATGCACCACTAAGAGATTTACTATCCATCATACAAACATCAGTATGAACTAAATCAAGAATATTTTGCCTCCTATGAGGATCAGTATTATGAAAAGAAACTCTATGTTGTTTTCCAACAAAACAATGAGTGCAAGTTTTTAGAGACATACCTTTCACAAGAAGAAATTTTTTCTTCGCAAGTATGTTGAGTCCTTTTTCACTCAAGTGACCGATGCGCATATGCCATAAATCAGAAGATATATCTTCAATTGCATTCACTTCTTCTTTGCATAACTTCGTAGGCATCCTATAGAGAGAAGTGGAACTTTGCTCCTTTGCAACCACTAGGGACCCTTTGGTGATTTTACATATACCACTACCACCAAAGTAAGTGTGATAACTCTCAATATCCAAGGCTTTCACCGAAATTAAATTGAGACGAATATTAGGTACATGTCTAACATTCTTCAATTGAAGCTTGCAACCAATCCCAGTTTCAACCCAAACATCTCCCATACCGATAATTTTACATACTCCTTCATCTCCCATTTTTACCATGCCAAAATCACCAGCACTGTAAGATGAGAAGAAATCACGCCTAGGAGTAACATGATATGAGGCACCCGAATCAATAATCCAAGTTGAATCCTGACATGCAAGGTTTATCGAATGATCATCACAAACAATGTAGACATTATTAACAGATGCAACTGATGTTGTATCTTTATCATTTTTCTTCTCTTTGTCTTCATCTCTTTCCCTTGATTGATCTCTCTTAAGGAATCTGCAATTTCTTTTTATGTGACCCACTTTGCCACAATGATAGCATATCACTTCTTTTCTAGTCCTCGACTTGCTTCTTGACTTGCTACGACTTTCAAAGTTATCGCGTCTATGGAAGTTTCTAGATTAACTTCTCCCCCGTGACTCTGTAACTAGTGCTTCTGACTTTGAGGAAGACCCAATCAAACCACGTTCCTTTCTTCGAGCTTCTTCATTCAACATGCTCTCTTTAACTGTTGACATTTTCAACTTTCCACTTGGAGCTGAATTGGTCAACGTCACAACAAGGACTTCCCAATTATCAGGCAAGGAACTCAACAATAACAACGCTTGCAACTCATCATCTAATTTAATTTCTGCAGTTGTCAACTGATT
>NC_021165.2:42805745-42828315 GCF_000331145.2 Cicer arietinum
CCACAATGATAGCATATCACTTCTTTTCTAGTCCTCGACTTGCTTCTTGACTTGCTACGACTTTCAAAGTTATCGCGTCTATGGAAGTTTCTAGATTAACTTCTCCCCCGTGACTCTGTAACTAGTGCTTCTGACTTTGAGGAAGACCCAATCAAACCACGTTCCTTTCTTCGAACTTCTTCATTCAACATGCTCTCTTAACTGTTGACATTTTCAACTTCCCACTTGGAGCTGAATTGGTCAACGTCACAACAAGGACTTCTCAATTATCAGGCAAGGAACTCAATAATAACAACACTTGCAACTCATCATCTAATTTAATTTATGCAGTTGTCAACTGATTAACTGTATTCTGAAAAATACTCATATGCTCTGCCATTGAATCCCTATCTTTGTATTTCATATTCACCAGCTTCTGAATCAAGATTGCTTTATTTTGCACATTCTTTCGTTCATACAAATCTTTTAATTTTTCCCACATCTTGTTAGCATCTATTTCAGTTTCAACATGTGGATACACACTAAGATCCAACCACTACCTGATCAACGCCACTGCCTTTCTATTCATCTTCTTCCAATCAGCGTCAGATTTATCTGCGGGTTTAGCAATGTCACCCTCAATAGGATCATACAAATTTTTACTGTATAACATGTCTTCCATGAGAGTCTTCCAAAGTGTATAATTAGAAAGAGTTGAGTTTAATCATATTGGGACCTTTATTTTCCTCCTCCATTTAAATGCACAAATCAAATAACCGAGCTCTAAATACCACTTTGTTGGGAAAAACCAGAGATAATTAGTGATAACTATCTCAATAATGTGGAATAACTTTTTCCCCCACCTGTGCAGATAAATGGCCAAACAGAAAATACAATTCCACATAGCAAAAATAATTGGCAGAAAATTAAATATGAGACAAACGCAATTTTTAACGTGGAAAACTTCCCTCAAATTGAGAGAATAAAAACCACAGGATCTAGTCCAGTAAAACTTCCACTATAATAATTAATGGGTACACCAGAGTCTTCTTAATAATAATAGAGAACATCAATCAACAATAACAACCTTATAACAACTTTCCACTAAAGTGGATATGCCAAAGTAACTCTCTCAGAGCAGATAAAACTACTCAAACTGTTACCACCACCGGAACCAAACCCTTAGTTTTCTTCTCTGGCAGCCGTTCTCTTTCGTTCTTTTAATTCTTATGATTTCTAAATCCCTTTTATTTCCTTCAAGTGGGTCTAACCCAATAATACCTTTTTTTTTTCTTTCTTTTATTTCAATAATAATAATACTAATAATAATTCTAATACTAATAAAACTAGTGGGTTCCACTTGGGGAGTGAACCCACCCAACACTAGCGTGTGAGGAAGACGCATTCAAATTATTACATATTTTGTTGTCTGGTATAGAAAAAGGGAAAGGTAGAGCTTAGGACTATGGACGGATCTTGCATCGAGCTAGTATGAAGGCCACAATTTAATTACCTACCTCTCCCTTCCATAGTTTCTACAATACATTGTGAATTAAAGTGGCCATAAATTGGAATTACCAAGCGTTTCTAGCATTGGCAAGGAAAAAGGAAAATAGAAACCTCATCATTATAGAACTTCATTTGCATTTGGTAGGGTTTTCAGTTCTAGCTTTACTTGCAAGTTACAACACTTTAAAGTAACAACCTATGAGTGTATTGGATAATTCTTCAGTGCAATGTTTTGTTGGTCTTTTTCGTTATTACTTTGTCCAAAATGAAGGCAACACGAAACATGTTTTAGCAAAGAATCTACTATACACATTTTCTTGTATTCATGGTTGTATCTTGTACATTATGTATATTCCCCTTGTTGTCATTTTAGGGATGTAAAAAGAACTTCTAATTCATTCCATGGTTTTGACTCTTATAATAATAAATCACATGCAAATCATAGATATACTCTGAAGCACTAAAAGGTGTTGGTTGGTTAGTAAAATGTCTTTTACTATTTCATTCATTTTTAAACTCTATTTTGTCTTTTTCTCTCTTTATCACTATCACTCATCTCATAATATCTTACACTCATATTACATACTTATAATTGACAACTCATAAGTCATACTCATTTATAATTAACACCTCTCATTCATAACTTATACCCCATAACTCTTATTTTCTTATTATTCTTAAAGGTGCCAACAAGGTATGATTTCTAATATGTTGAGTTCATATATGTTTTTTAAAAATTTGAGAATTTGACGTGATTTGAGAGAGATTTTATCTCAACAATCTCCCCATTTTTGATGATGACAAAACTCTTTAGATTATGATTTTTGTAATATGTAAGGAAGAAATAACTAAACTCCCCCTCAATCGTACAAGTAATAATTTTGAAAATGTTTCCCTTTTAACATTCAAGTAAAAGCATTTTTTTTTTTGAAATTATTGAGGTAAATAGAACTTTCATTAATACTAAACGTAATTAATTAAGTAAGTTCCAGCAACTTAAGCAATATAACAAAAGGTTCCGAAGTTCCAACATAATATCAAAAAGTTAACACAAGCATACGACCAACATATGACAAACAAATTTCACGTAATTTGACTCCCCCTGAATTAAGTCAGCAACAAAAAGTAGTAAAATTAAAGTAGAGTCATTCAATGAAAGTTGAATCTTCAGATGATGATGAAGAGTTTGGAACATAGGATGACTGGGCCGGTAGCACAGGAGGGCGATCATCAGCAGCAACAAATGGAACCAAATGTTTGGTGACCCATTCAAGAATGAGGCCAAACTGAGCAATTGTGGTTTGGAAGTGAGAGAAATTAGCTAGCAATTTCTTTTGATCCTTTTGAATGGTCTTTAGTAGCTTCAAATGCTTGTTGTTCAGATTGCCAGCTGATTTCTTGATGGGCTTTGATTCATCACTCGCACTTTTGTGGTGCGAGCTCCCAGCTTTTTCTTTTGAAGAGTTATCAAATTGTGTAGCTAAGAGGGAATCAAAAGAGCCAAAATGCCCTAGAACCTCTGGAAGAGGTTGGGACTGTTCTTCTAAATTTGGGCCAGAATTAAAAGGTGCATTATTTGGTGAAATATAAGAGGAGTTCAAACTTACTTGAGTTGGAAATGAGGATGTTTCAACCGACATGTTCCCAGGAGGGCTCTTTGAAGAATGGTGGTCATAAGATATATTCAGATAAAAAAACATGTCTTAACCATCCTCTGCACGTGGTAGAGGATTTTCTTCAAAAGCATCCTCAACTTAAGGAGCAGCAATATGTGTTGAGGGATTTTTACTGCGTTTTGGAGATTGAGGAAGAGTAGAGTCAGCCGAGTCAAACGAGGGAGTAGGAGTGTGAGCAGTAGGAATAGATGGTGGAGAAGCAGTAACTTGAGGAGGTGTATCCTTGATAGGTTCAGATTGTGGATTTGGAGATGGAGAACAAGAAGTCTTCTTCTTCTTTGAAGCTGTTTGTGGGGCTCTTGAAGTTGGGGTTTGTTCAAGAAGATCAATTCTAATTTATTTGACATTTTTCATAGAGAAGGAGTTGTTAAACTGAACACATTGTTCATCATCAAGAGGTACTTTAAAAAACTTAAAAACTTTGGTCAGGATCATCACGTAGGGAGCTGATCGACCCAAGACAGAAGCATTCAACATGAAACTAAAAATTATATTTCCTAAATGAAGAGTTGTTCCAGTCAGTAGATGATGAATAATCAGAATATCAAGCTCAGTTACCTTTTCAAAACTTCCTTCCCTAGGCACTATAGAGTGAACACATATGTTGTGAAGAATACGACATAGAGGGTGAAGGTTTGAAGCCACAAGAGGTTTAGGGGGATTTATCAAAATATTTTGAATAATAGAGGTTCGAGTGATCTTATATTGTGCATACCACGTTTCAGAAAAGCAGTAAGCCCCTGCATCTTGAAGGTCAAGGATTTGGCATAAAGTGGTGGGATTTACTTCCAAGTGATCTCCTTTGAGTATGAAGCTAAAACCGGAGCTTCCTTTAGAACCATTACACGCAACGTAGAAGGCTTTCACGAGGCATGGTTATTGGGGTTCATTTATCTGAAAAAAGAAAGTCCATCCTAGTTGATCAAAGACTTCTTCAACATTGAAACCAACTCGTTTCAAGTCATCAAGATCAATGTGCTTTCCATTGACTATAGATTTATTTTGCCATTTGGAAATATAATTTGTCTCTAAATCTGGAGAATCAAAAAGAGGAACAACTGAAGCTATTTTGGATGAAGATGAACGTGATTTTTTGGAAGGAGGTTGTTTTTTAGACCTTTTTGGAGTGGATTTTTCATATGATGATTTAGGGATGGATGCCGCAGACGTGATTTCCTCAGAATCATCCGTACCAACTACATGGATAATGTTGTCCTGAGGAACCTTTTTCTTTGAAGAGAAAGCCCCAGAAAAAATTCAAGAGGATCTCCTAATCGATGTAGAGGCAATGGTGTTTGAAGAGGAGAGGTTTTTAGATTTTGGAGTAGGAGGTTGAGAAGGTGCATGAGGAGGATAGGCAGTACAATGATCTTTTTCTTGATCATCAGACTCAGAGCTTGAATAATTGTGAAAATTCTTTTCTGGACCAAGAGATGAGATTTTACGCTTGGTAGTATGTCTGATGCGTGCCATTTTGGAGGATGAACAACAAAGAGTTTGAGAGGAAGGTAGGTTTTTTTTGGAAACTGATAGTAGAGTAAAACAATTAAGGCATATAGAAGAGAGATAAAGAAAAAAAATTAAAAGAGAAAGAGAAAAAATTAAAAGAGAGAGAGAGAGAAAAAAAAATTAAATGAGAGAGAGAAGGAGAGCCGTTTGATGAGGCATGATGATGAAGACTAGGGTAGGTTATAGGACTCATGATGACTGTCATTTAATGCAGTATGCACATTAAATATGAGATGGGAAGTATGAGAGGCGTGCCACCAGGCGGACCAATGGGAAACGTGAGGCATGCGCAAGCCTTGTCTTACGTGACAAGAGGGAGTTTCACCAAAGAGGACATTGAGTTTACAGTTTGTTTTCCTATCCTCTGACCCTTAGGCTCTTTTCAAGGGATCTGATTTGATATTGCCTTAAGAATATTTTGACTTAGAGTGTAATCCTCTAGTTGATTCTTTATCCACAGTAATTGTGAGTAGCATTGTGCAGCTGATACATATTCACCATCTGTAGTTGATAGAGCAATGGTACATTGTTTTTTGCATGACAAACTTATTAGAGATTTACCAAGAAATTGGCAAGCTCCACTTGTGCTCTTCCTTTCAACTTTGTCTCCCGCATATTCAGCATCACAATAAGCTGTGAGGTCAAGATTTGAACATTTCTTGTACCAAATTCCCAGATCGATCGTCCCTACAAGATATCTAAAAATCCTTTTTACTGCAGTGAGATTAGATTCTTTAGGAGAGAATTGAAATCTTGCACAAAGACCGACTGCAAAAACTATGTCTGGTCTACTGGCTGTTAAATACAGCAAGGATCCAATCATCCCTCTATACTCTTTTTCAGATATTGGAGTTCCTTCATCGTCCTTGAGTAGTATGGAGGATGGGTGCATAGGAGTTCTCATACTCTTGGCATAACTCATATTATATTTTTTGAGTAAATCATTGGTGTATTTTTCTTGAGATATGAAGATGCCAGTTTCCAGTTGTTTGATTCGCAAACCCAGAAAAAAAATTAGTTCTCCCATCATACTCATCTCAAACTCACTTTGCATGAGGTTGGAGAATTCTTCACACATGATTTCATTAGTAGACCCAAATATTATGTCATCAACATATATTTGTACAATTAACAGATCCTCTTTAAGAGTTTTCTTAAAAAGTGTAGTATCGATATGTCCTCTCACAAATCCATTTTCTTTTAGAAAAGAACTTAACCTCTCATACCAAGCTCGAGGAGCTTGCTTTAATCCATACAGAGCTTTTGAGAGTTTGAACACATGATTGGGCTTCTTTTCATCTTCAAACCCAGGAGGTTGGTGAACATATACCTCCTCATTTAAGAACCCATTCACAAAGTAACTTTTGACATCCATTTGAAATAGTTTGATACCTTTATGAGTAGCGTAAGCTAAGAGGATTCTTATTGCTTCAAGTCTTGCTACGGGTGCAAATGTTTCATCATAATCAATTCCTTCTTGTTGGTTGTAACCTTGTTCCACTAATCTTGCTTTATTTCTAATGACTTCTCCATACTCATTCAGTTCGTTTCTGAATATCCATTTAGTTCCAATGATGGATTTTTCCAGAGGACGAAGCACAAGATTCCACACTTTTTTTCTTTCAAACTGGGAAAGCTCCTCCATCATAGCTTCAACCTATGATTTGCCAACAATTGCTTGATCATTTGTTTTGGGTTCGACTTGGGATATCATGGCCATGTTGATAGGATTTTCCCTTAGAGAATTTTTTATTCTAACACCATCGGCAGTATACCCAATGATTAGATCAAGAGGATGATGTGTGACAGTTTTCCATCCTCTTGGAGGTTGTTGAGAGGTTGGATTAGAATCATCTTCTTCATTTAGACTGGGTGCTTGAGAGGATGAATGTTCATCTTCTTCATATTTATCCATATTTTCTAAACACAACTCATTAAATTCATCAAAAACAACATGCATGGATTCCTCCACAGTTTGTGTCCTAAGATTATATATTCTATAACCTTTCGACGTTGTGGAGTATCCTAGAAAAATACCTTCATCAGATTTTGGGTCAAATTTTCCCAAATTTTCTTTATTATTTAGAATGTAGCAATTACATCCAAATATATGAAAATATGAAATATTTGGTTTTCGGCCCTTCCAAAGTTCATATGGAGTTTTGTTTAAAATTTTTCTAATGGATGCACGATTTGAAATATAATAAGCAGTGTTAATAGCTTCGGCCCAAAAGTATTTTTCAATGTTGGCTTCATTTAAAGTAGTTCTAGCCATTTCTTGTAATGTTCTATTTTTCCTTTCAACAACACCATTTTGTTGGGATGTTCTTGGACAAGAAAAATTATGAGAAATACCATCTTCTTCACAAAGATTTTTAAAGAATTCATTTTCGAATTCACCTCCATGGTCACTTCTCACGGAGACAATTTTTGAATCTTTTTGCAAAAATGGTGGAATGCCTCAAAAGCTTCATCTTTGTGTTTTAAAAATAAAACCCAAGTAAAACGAGAGAAATCATCAACAACAACAAAACCATATCTTTTTCCACTAAGACTTGGAGTTTTGATAGGACCAAAGAGGTCAATGTGAATAAGTTCAAGAGGATGATTTGTTGAAACAATATTTTTTGAGTGAAAGCTACTTTTAACTTGTTTTCCTTTAACACAAGCTTCACAAACTTTGTCTTTCTCAAAATTAATTTTTGGAAGACCTTTAACTAAGTCTAACTTTGATATTAGAAATAGTTTTTAAGCTTGTATGACCAACTCTTTTGTGCCAAATCCATTTATCTTTATTAATGGATACAAAACAAGATTCACTAGGTAAATCATCTAGATAAAGTTCATATAAATTCTTTTTTCTAAAACCGGAGAAGAAAACTCTACCCGAGGATGAATCTTTAACCTCACATAGAGTAGGCTTAAAAATGACTTCAAATCCGCTATCACATAATTGACTAATGCTTAGTAAGTTATGTTTTAAACCATCCACATACTGAACATTTTCAATTAGCAGAATTATTTTTACCAATAATACATGTACCTTTTATTTGAGCTTTATCATTGTTACCAAACGTGATTGATCCTCCATCCTTTATCTCCAAGGAAATAAAGTAGTGTTTATCCCCTGTCATATTCCTTGAGCAACTACTGTCCAAGTACCAAGGCTTTCTTTTGTTGATCAGAGGATGAACTTGTGTTAGCGTTTAAAAGTAACTTAGGTACCCATATAGCATTGGGTCCTTGTTGGTTAGTTTTTCCTCTTGTGAGGATTTTCCTTTTTTCTATAACAAATAGAATCATGGTGCCCATGTTTACCACGGAATGAACATCCTTTCTTTATGTTGTCAGCTTTCTTCTTAGCATGACATATTTTGAAAGTAGGCCCAAGTTTCTTGCAAAAAGTGCATTTTGGCTTATCCTCTTGTTTTTTAGGCAAGAAAAAGTTTTCATACAATTTTTGTTTTTGAGAACTTTTAAAACCAATACCAGCTTTGTCAAAGATACCAGATTGAGATCCCATTATCTTTTGAAATGTTTCTGTAGATTTGACAAAGTTGATAATGTCATTTTTTAGTTCTTCAACCTCTATTTTCAAGATTTCCTTTTCTGTGTCCTCTTCTGGAGGATGACTTTTGACATTCTTTTTATTTAAAAGTGCTAGATAATTTCTCATGAGATAACTGCAAATCTAGAATGATTTTTTCATACTTCTCATTCTTGGCTTAAAGTTCCTCATTGAGTATTTTTATTTCATAAAGTTGATTTTTGAGAAAACCACATTTATGAGATAAAATATTTGAGTCATTTAAAAGATTGACAAATTCAATTTCTAACTTTTCACAAGTAGGACACAGTTCTAAAATGATTACCTTTTCCGTTTCCATCTTGTTGCATCTAAACTAAGTTATCTGACTTTTGTCAGTTTTTTCTTTTTGAGGAGATCTTCTATCATGTCCTCTTCGATTTATCATCCTCTGAATTCTTCTAGAAATCAGAGCGAGTTCATCCTCTTCCTCAGATAGAGGATACTCCGAGCTTTCCTTTTTCATGACATCTTCAGTCTTCTTAGAGGATGAACTTTCTATTTGACTTGTTTTTTAAGCAATCATTTTTCCTTTTCTGCTTTGTTTGTCAGCCAGCAATAATGGTTCATGAGCTCTTAGAGTACCAACTAAATCTTCCAATTTCATGTTGGCCAAGTCTCTTGCTTCTGTAATGGCAGTCACCATTGGCCTCCATTCTTTTGGTAAACGCCTTAGGATTTTTCTTATCCTTTCTTGAACGGAGTATGCCTTTCTAAGAGATCTCAAGTTGTTTAATATGATTGTTAACCTTGAGAACATTTCATCAATGGTTTCCTCTTCCTTCATTTCGAATAGTTCGAAATCTCTTACTCCTATGTCAATTCTTGCTTATTTCACGTGACTTGTTCCTTCATGATGGATCCTTAGAGTGTCCCAGAGCTCCTTAGCGCTTTTGCACTCTTCGACTCTATCATACTCTTCCCTGCTCAAAGCACACGTTAGAAATAAATGAAATTTAGAGTTTAGGAGTACCTTTGCATTTTCATATGTCGTCTACTATGCTTGCGGTTTCTCATCAGAGGTTGCATCTATGTTGTTGGTTCTGATGACGTGATCCCCATTTTCAACCACATACCACATATTGTTGTCTTGTGATATGAGAAATAGTCCCATCTAACCTTTCTAGTGCTAGTAATCTGTGCCATCAAAATAAGGAGGTCGGATGGATGATCCTCCTTCAGGAATATACTTAGCTTTTGACATTTTTCATTTTTGGATCTTTTTCTCTTACATTGTTAGATGTAATTTTTACAGAACCTTGCTCTGGTGCTAATTGATGTAGCTAAATATCACTAGAAGGGGGGTTGAATAGAGATTTTGATGTTTAAAAATAATTTTCTCGTGTTTTGGATACTATCCTCTCAGAGAGGATGGAAACTCGAGGATGGTTGTTTAAATGTTAAATCAGAGCTCAGCAAAAGAAAGAGATAAATGTAAAGAATGACACACACAACTTTTATAATGGTTCACCCAATGAAGGCTACGTCCAGTCCTCACACATTTGTGAGATTTCACTAATGTTCAAACAGATCAACCTCTCACAGAGGATGATTACACTTTGTGTATTCTTTAGCCTCACCAAGTTTACAATCAAGTTTCAACTATTTCCAAGTGTAACTCACGTGGAAATTACAGAGTGATATGAATATGATTGTTTCTCTTTTCTTAAACACTTTCTAAATGGATATTTCAAAGATCTAATGAAGGATTGTAGAAAGTATAAAGAGAGGATGGATATTGCTCTTGATAGCTTTGAGATACTTGATCTTTTTATGCAATGTTGTTGTGTATTTGATAATGAAGAGCTCTCTGCATTTTATAGAGACTTTGAGATGATATTTTCAAGTGGCGAAAGCTTTATGACCGCTGGGGACTTCAATCAAAAAGTCCAAGGTCTTTCCTTATAATTACGAAACTGCCATCCAACTTTCATTTGACTAAAGCAGTCTGTCCTCCTGTACGAGGTTCAGTATACCTAGGACTTTGGACATGTGTTGTCCTTTTCTTTTTCCTTTCTTTAAAGCTTGTAACACCACATGTGATGTCCTTTTCTTTTTCCTTTCTTTAATGCATGTAAAAGCTTCACGTGATTGACTTTTTCTCTTTCCTTTCGTTAAGACATGTGAAGGCTTCTATTTGTAGCTTGTTTGTTGTTGCCTTTATGAAGATTGAATCTATATTATTTTCAATCATACAAGAATGATATATAGGTCTGCATTTAGCCTATGCACATGATATGATCGGTTGCTTTCAAAGATGTTGGGTTGCTTTCCAAGATATTGACCATAGACCCATCCTAGTGTAGTCATTCCTCGTACCTTTCTTTTGACATATTGCTTCATTATTTCAAAAGCATTATTTATTCATTCTTTAATACTATTTTGCTTTTATTTAATGAATAAAGCCATTTGTTTCAGCGAGGATGAGTATTCTGCAGATTTGAAGAATCATCCTCTCACGAGGTCATCCTCTCAATTTTCAATCCTCTAGATTTGACTCCGAGGTATAAAACTTGATTAGTGATGAAAGATTTCCGTAAAAAAAAATGATGTTAATTTTAATGAGATTTTTTCACCTGTGGTAAAAATGTCATCGATTAGAACCGTGTTGAGTTTGTTAGCTATTCTTGACTTAGAGGTAGAGCAAATAGATGTAAAAACGGCTTTCCTTCACGGTGATTTGGAGGAAGAGAATTACATGAAGCAACCTGATGTTTTTCTTGTTGAAGGCAATTGAGACTATGTGCGTAGACTGAGAAAGAGTTTATATGGTTTGAAGCAAGCTCCAAGGTAGTGGTACAAAAAGTTTGAGTGTGTTATGTGTTACCAAGGATACATGAAGACTACTTCTGACCATTGTGTATTTTTTAGAAATTTTTTTAATGATGATTTCATTATCTTGTTATTATTTATATGTTGATGACATACTTATTGTTAGCAAAAATATTTCCAAGATTAACAGGTTAAAGAAGCAGTTGGACGAGTAATTTGCCATGAAATACATGGGAGCGGCTAAACAAGTTCTTGGCATAAGAATCATGTGTGATAGAAAGGAGAATAAACTTTGGATGTCACAAGAACACTATATTGAGAGATGTTGCAAAGATTTTAGATTGAAAACTCTAAGGTTATAAGTATTCCTCATGCTACTCATTTTAAGTTGAGTTCTAAACAAAGTCCTTCAAATGAAGATGATAAAAGAGACAAGTAACGAGTTCCTTATGAGTTATATGTGGGTAGATAATGTATGCAATGGTGTGTACAAGACCAGATATTGCGCATGTTGTTGGTATAGTTAGTAGATTTTTGCCAAATCCAGGTAGAGAGCATTGGAATATTGTAAAATGAATTTTGAGGTATCTTTGTGGTACTACATGTATGAGACTTTGTTTTGGAGGAGACAAACATATTTTGGTGGCGTACTCTGACTTAGGTATGGCTGGAGATATTGAGTCGAGGAAGTACAATTCAAGCTATATGATTAAATTTGCAGATGGAGTTGTGGCTTGGTAGTCCATATTACAGAAATGTGTAGCATTGTCTACAACTGAGGCAAAGTTTATTCCCATTATTGAAACATGCAAAAAGTTGATTTGGTTGAAGAAATTTTTGCAGAAGCTTGGGTTTATTCAGGAAATATAGTATTATTTGTCGATAGTCAAAGTGTTATTCATCTTGATAAGAATTCAACATTTCATAGTAAGTCCAAACACATTGATGTGAGGTATCATTGAATACATGATGTTTTGGAAGCTAATTTGTTGGAGTTGGCTAAAGTTCATACTAATTATAATGGTTTTGATATGATGACTAAAGCATTACCAAGATGTAAGTTTGAAACTTGTTGTGATATCTTCGGTTTGACAATTATCTCCACATAGTTGTGGGAGGGAGATATGTTAGGTATTGGGGTCCCTTGCTATGAGGAGAAAGATCCAAATATTGTAGCTCATGTGTCTCATTTTACTTAATTGGAGAGATGTCTGATTAGAGTTGAAAGAGAGAGACTATTTTGAAAGAAAGACACTCACCAAAAGAGAAAATAGAAGAGTAAACCCTATTCCCGATTTTGTCAAATTAATCTCAAAAAAACATTGATTCCACATTTGTTAACCGTTAGATCGAGCTGATTTTTAGATAGCAGGTTCACAACATTCAAGTCCTCGTTTTGCAATGGTCAGATCGGCGAAACGACATTTAGAGAGGGAGGAATAGTGCTCTCACAACAGCTGGGTTTTTTGGTGTTTTTCTTCTTCTTGCTTTTCATTTGTAAGCTTTAGTGCTTTCTTATTTTGGTTGATTGTAGGAACAATTTGTGCATCATTTCAAGACTCTCTTATACTCTTATTTGATTATAGTAGAGCTATTTATTTGGTTTGGACGACTTGTGGTTTTTATCCTTGCATTGAGGGGTTTTCCACGTTAAAATATTGGTGTTTTTTACGCTATTTTATTTTGATCAATTTGCTGCCATATATACTTGTTGTTGCTCCTCATGGGTTCTTGTAAGTTGGGGGAATATTATATTTGTTGCGTATTACTTGTTATTGTGTTTATTCCTATCAGTGTGTACTTGACCTCAGTTTACAAAGATATACGTAAATTAAGTTCGCGTAAATGTTCGTAAATTGAGTTCACCTAAATGTATTTTGAGTTCAAACACATGTAAAATTTTGCAGTGAGTAAGGGAAGTGCGTACTTGAACTCAGTTCATGTAAATATACTTAAACTAAGTTCAAGTACATGTTAAATTTTGTAGTGAGTAGAGAAAGTGCGTGCTTGAAATTAATTCACGTAAATGTACTTAAACTGAGTTCAAGTACATGTAAAAATTTCCGGTTATTAGGGGAAGCGCGTATTTGAACTCATTTCACGTAAATGTACGTAAAATAAGGTCAAGTAGATGTAAAATTTTACAGTGAGTAGGGGAAGTGCGTACTTGAATTCAGTTCACGTAAATATACGTAAATTGAGTTCACGTAAATGTAATTAAAATGAGTTCAATACATGTAAAAATTTGCAGTGATTAAGAGAATTGCGTGTTTGAACTCAGTTCACGTACAAAAAATGAATTCACGTACTTGTATTTAAACTGATTTCAAGTACATGTAAGATTTTACAGTGAGTAGAAGAAGTGGATACTTGAACTCTGTTCATGTACATATACGTAAACCGAGTTCAAATACATATAAAATTTTGCGATAGATAGGAGAAATGTGTACTTAAACATAATTCATTGTACTTAGTTCAAAGAAGGTTTTGGTTTCACGATGGAAGAGGAAAATAAAAGAAAGACCGACAAATTGATTTAATGATTAGAGTAATTTAATTTTTTTTAACAATGACATAAGTGTTGAGACAAAATCTCTCTCAAATGGTTTTAATGATAACAAAATTAATTAAAAGATTATGATTAAGGTTAATGAATAATCTGTGCTTTTGTGTGTATTCATATAAGAAAACAGGTTATTGTTCATTAAGCCAAAAAGAAGAAAATTTTGAGTTAACTCTGGAGGATGGAAAATGCTGAGGATGGCCTCGCGAGTTGATGAATCTTCATTAAACAAATCTTCAAAAAACAAAGGCAAAACAATATTAAAATAGTATTAAAGAATAAATCTTCATTAAACAAATCTGCAGAATACTCATCCTCGCTGAAATGAATTGTTTTATTCATTAAACAAAGGCAAAACAGTATTAAAGAATAAATTATTTGATTCATTAAACAAATCTTCAAAAAACAAAGGCAAAACAATATTAAAATAGTATTAAAGAATAAATCTTCATTAAACAAATCTGTAGAATACTCATCCTCGCTGAAATGAATTGTTTTATTCATTAAACAAAGGCAAAACAGTATTAAAGAATAAATTGTTTGATTCATTAAACAAAGGCAAAACTTTATTAAAGAATGAATAAAGAAAAGCTTTTGAAGAAAATGAGTAAGATGACAAAAGAAAGGTACGAGGAAGGATTACACTAGGATGGGTCTATGGTCAATATCTTGAAAAACATCCAAACACCTTTGAAAAGCAACCCATCATATCATGTGCAAAGGCTACAAGCAGACTTATAGATCACTCTTGTGTGAATTAAAAAACAATATAAAGTCAATCTTCAAAAAAGCAACAACAAACAAGCCAAAAGTGAAAGTAATCACATGTCTTAAAGAAAGGAAAGAGAAAAAGACCTCACGTGAAGCATTTACAAGCCTTGAAGAAAGGAAAACGAAAAAGACATCACATGGTCTTACAAGCCTTAAAGAAAGGAAAGAGAAAAGGACAACACATGCCCCAAGTTTCCAGAAAATCTGCAACCTCGTACTTGAGGATGAACTGCATCTGTCCAAGGATAGTTGGATGGCAGTTTCGTAATTATAAGAAAAGACCTTTGACATTTTGAATTGATTTTCCAACGTTCATAAAAAGCTTGACATATGAAATGAACATCATAAGACTTCTATAAAAGGCAGCTTGCTCTTCTTCATCAAATACACAACACATTGCATTAAAAAGATCAAGGATCTTAAAGCTTTCAAGAAGCAACATTCATCATCTCTTCGTACTTTCTACGATCCTACATTAGATCTTTGTAAATCCTTTGAGAAAGTATTTAAAATCAATCACTCTCATGTCACATTGTAATTTCTATGTGAGATACACTTGGAAATATTTGAAACCTGATTGTAAGTTTGGTGAAACTAAAAAATACACAATTTATAATCATCCTCTGTGAGAGGTTGATCTGTTTGAACATTAGTGAAATCTCACAAGAGTGTGACGACTGGACGTAGCCTTCATTGGATGAACCAGTATAAAAACTGTGTGTGTTAATCTCATATTTTTCTCTCACTCTTTAGCTCAGCTCAAATCTAAAAGTTTGAAAAACCCATCATCGGACTTGTCATCCTCTGCGAGAAGATAGTTTTAAAAACACTTGTCAATTATTTTTAACAGCAAAATAAATCCCTATTCAACCCCCTTCTAGTGATATTTAGCTGCATCAATAAGTGTAACAGATAAAAGAGGATATATAAGTAACGAAATTGACTTTTTTTTAATTGAACGGTTATTAATAATTACAGTGAAACTAATAATCATTTTTAAATCATAATAAAAGAATTTAATTTCCATCTCTTGATGTTATAAAATCAAATCTTACCATTGGATTGACAACTCTAGATTGACCACTCATCGACAGCTGAATCACAATATCAATTGAATAATGTGAGAAATCTCAAGGGTTGAAAAGCATCTAAGGAGTCTTTAGCTAACTTAAATCTCATACATTAATTTAATTGCTTCTTTATGTTTTTGTTGAAGCTATGAGTTTTTGTTAAAAGGAGGAGATAATTGATAAGAACTTTGAGTATTATTCTGTTTTGTAATAGATTTTTAAAGAAGTGATTTTAATTTTTATATTTTTGTAAATGATTTTTTTGAAAATTTATTTAAAATAGTAGAAGTTATTTTAAATTTAATTTTTACATATTTAAAAAATAATTTTAACATTCAATAATTTAGATATTTGTTATAGATTTTAAGATGATAAAATTACTTTTTTAGAAGTATTTCTCAAAAAATATTTTTTATGAAAAGATTCTTAAAATAATTTTTCATTTTAATCATTGTTTGAAATTTCATCATCTAAAAAAATTGTAACTGATAAATGAAATACTTATGATAATTTTTTATGATAATCTATTTAAATCAATTTATCATAACAATAAAAACTAATTCTTTAAGATAATCTGAGTTAATCTAAGATTTTAAATTGATCTTACAAGATAAACTAAGATACTAAAATATAATTTAAGTACGTTATAAGATATTTTACCATATTCAGTTTCTTTATGCTCAATATTAACGCATTTCATTTTAAAGCATTCTTTCAAGTTTAGCACACATAAACAAATAAAAATTGAGTTTATATCCTGTGGGAGTTGTTTATAGTTAAAACTATAGGACTTTTTGGTATAAAGCTTGCAACCTGTATGAGTTTCTTACAAGCAAAATTGCGAATGTATATTTAAGATGTCATTTAAATCCAATCAATTAAGATCACAATGTTTTGTGGTATATATTCAGAAGGCCACTTTGATGTGATGTTATTAATAGAGTTTCTTTTTCATTGATTCTCTCCACAATTTTTTTTAAGGTACAGTAATACACAGTGAATATAAACATCTCTCCTAATGAAGAGTATCTTTTTTTTAAAATGAAAAATTTAAAAAACAAAAAAATCATTATTAATAAATATAACATTAATGATCATTTTACAACTATCTTAACAAAATTCTAAGTTTACAATATCATGTTCTTATCACTAAACTAACCCATTCCACTAGCTACAAGTGACCTCATTTGTATAATACTCATTTAATTTGTAGATTCTCATTTTCATTGTCTTTTACTTTTCTTGAGTAATTTTGCTTACCTATTGTTGTAAGGTTATTTAAATTTAATCCAAATTAAAGAAACCAAAATCAGACACTTTTGTTGCATATAAACTCTACAAATAAATTATCAAATAAATGAATTGACAGTTCTGCCTAAAAATTAGTATGAAACAGATTTTACTAGTTAGAGTGCTAGTTTGTGAATCAAAGGAACTTATAGATTGAACTCTAAGTATTATATTTGTTCCATGTTGGAATGCCTTTCATACATGTTAAAAGATTTTGGATTTACCATGTGGTCAATTTTTTTTTGACAGATGACAATGAATTCAGCCTTGTTGATTCATATTGATTCAACTTTTAAAAACTAACTTAAGTTATAGAGTGATTGCAAACTATAAAGTCAATAATCACTTTAAAGGAACCTTATACATTTACCTCACTTGTTTTGCTACTGCATGCAACTTAGTCATGGATTGGATGGGATTCAAAAAACATATTGCATTACAAAGAGTATATGTGAAGACACTAACATTGTACACAATATGAAAAATTCTTTAAACATTGCATTGTTTCTCACATCACAATAATAATCAAAACCTATTATACTCAATAAATATCTTCCTCTTAAATCCCAAGTTTCCCTCCAACCAAGTGTTCTGCGACAAGCCGACGCAAAATCTTGCCAGTAGCTGTCTTAGGCAAAGAATCAGTAATGAAAACCTTTTTTGGGACTTTAAAAGATGTGAGATTCTTCTTGCAATATATTAGGACCTCTTCTTCATCAATATTTGATCCTTCTCTTGGTATGATTGCACAATGTATCTGTTCAATGGTGAAATGATATTAACAACATAATTTTTAGAGTTAATATCGTATATATGCATCTTTAAGCATATATAGTAGTAATCCAAAAATTTGTGAAATCTTTTCGTTGCCCTTATTTTACTCAATTGTGTTTTTTTGCAGTTAGAACTAATTATGAAATTTGGAATAACTAATGTTTCCAGAAAATTTTCATAATATTGATAACTATACAGAAATATTTTGTCATTGCATGTGTATGTGTCCCACATGTGGGTTGTGAGTTGCTGCAAGGTAACATGTTTTCCTTAATAAGAAAGACATCAAAGGGGTTGATAATGTATGGTTTCAATAATACACGAAATGCTATCTTATGGATTCTACCTTTCAATCACAGAGTATCAGTTTTTGTAAATAAAAAATAAAAAATTTGCAATAAAATCTAGGCTGTTCGATCTCGACCCAGCTGAGGAGAAGCTAATTTGATTGGCTAAAACAAAATATGGAATATTCTCTAATAGAAGAGTTTTGTGGTACACCTCAAAGAATAATATAAGACAGAATTTGAGGGATGCAGGTGAAATATCAGTACCACACTGCTACAAGAATCCTCTATTCAATTTGGCTTTTAGGTAAGGTATTATCTTATTGTAGGGCCTCACTCATGAATAATGAATGATCACAGATCACCAAATAATGCAAATAATTGAAGTGTCATCTTGTGAATCACTCCCTCCATTCGATTTAAGGTTATTTAAATATATCAATAAAACAAATTAATTATTATTTTTAATGAAAATATTTGTCTTTTTATATCATATCTTTAATGATTAAATATATTTTTCGTCTCTATGAATCTATTATATTTCGTTTTTAGTCACTCTAATTTTTTTTTTCAAACAATGGTCCCTCAAATGTGTTTTATTTATAATTTTAGTCTCTATTTTTAAGTCAATTCATGTATATCATTCGAATTTTTGAATAATTTTTTGCAAATATGTATAGACTATTATTATAATCTCTCCTACAAAAAATTAGAACTTTTAACAAAACATTAATTGAATATAAATTTTTTTTAAAATAATATTTAATTCATTATTTGTTAAATAATTATAAATCTTTGTGAAAAATATTCTATATATGCATAAAAAATTATTAAAAAATTCAGAATATACAAATAAATTGATTTAAAAACAAAAACTAAAATTATTGATGAAAACTATTTGAGAGACCACTCTTTGAAGAAAAATTTTAGAAGGAATAAAATAAAATATAGTATATTTATATAGACCCAAAAACTTTGTAATTCAATCTTTAACTATATATTATTTTATTCTGCTTCTTTTTCTAAAATAAATAGTTAAAGAAATTATTAACAAAAAATGAAAAATAATTAATATTACATTAAACTTTAAAAATAACAACTAAATATAAACAAAATTATTTTACAAATATATGTTAAAAAATGTATTGTTTGTCCTACACTATCAATAATTGGGATCTTTGTCCTACACTATCAATAATTGGGATCTTTGTCCTACACTATCAATAATTGGGATCTAGATTTTCTGAAATCATTGAAGATCAAACGATCTAAATTTTAATATTAAAATTTTTTATTAAACAAAATTAAAAAACAGTTTCGGGATTTAAGTGTCCAATTAAGACCGAATAATTTCCAAGCGTTACCGCATGAGTAACTGCACCTAATTCAATTTCCAACCATTGGATGAGAATCATATATATGTGGAAATTAAGAATATCCGCTCATTTACAGGATCCCCTTGTCTTAGATTTTTTTAAAATAATTTTTATAATATATATATATATATATATATATATATATATATATATATATATATATATATATATATATATATATATATATATATATATATATATATATATATATATATATTTTATTATTTTAAATAAATAAATTTAAAAATAAAGGTCGCAATATAAAAGTGATGTGACAAAATCTGCACTAATCCAATAAAATGAAAATGTACACAAATGAGAAAAAAGACAAACAAACCTCTTCCCCATATTTCTGATCTGGTACTCCAAAAGCAACTGCCTGAGCTACCTCTGGATGTGTTAAAAGGACAGCATCTACTTCTATTGGTGATATTTTCTCTCCTGAAATATTTGTAATATAAAATCAAACATCCTATAATTACACATATGATATACATTGCTTTACCAAAAAATAAAAATAAAATCAAGTGCTGCGAAATTAATGGGTAAAATTTATACAATATCTAGTTATCTACTTACTCCCCCTAAAGTGTGTACTGTGTACCAAATCAAAAGCTAATACACATCGTAGTCATGTTTTTATGTCACATTTATTTCAATATTTATAATTCATTCATGGACACTACATGCAATAATTAATTAAGAAGATTCTTGATCTGTGCTAGACAGCAAATTAAAACTATATACAAATAATTAAAACCCCAACATTAAGATATTCATCTAGTAAAAAGAAAAAATTAAGATATTTTTTCATGTGATGAATTTATGTACGAAAAATTAAATTTCCATAAAATATTTTTGTTTCTAAAATAAATTTAAGAAGCAAAATAAACGTAATATATCTTGTAAAAGAAATAAATTTAATCTATAATTATAAGCCAAAAATAGAAAAATATACCTCCTCTATTTATGAGCTCTTTAATTCGACCCACAAGATACAAATATCCATCAGAATCAAAATACCCAATATCACCGGTATGAAACCAACCAAACAAAAACCCCGTCGTATTGGCTTCATCATTATTCTTATAACCTTTGGTAACATTCTCACCCTTAATACAAACCTCACCCTTAACTTCCACTTCCATAACCCGACCCGACTCATCCAATATAACCATTTCTTGACCCACGGGTTTCCCAACCGACCCAGCTTTGTGGGGCCCATCTTCTGGCAAAGGATTCGAAGACATTAAATGAGAAGCCTCCGTCATTGCATAAGCTTCCAAAACTGGAGCCCCAAATGCTTCCTCTAAACGACCTAGAATAACCGGTGCCAATGAAGCACTACAGCTTCTTATAAACCGGAGCTTCGGGTACACCGGTTCGGGGTTATTTAAGTGTCGATCTAGTATGATCTGGTGTATGGTAGGAACAGCTGTGTACCACGTGGCGTTGTATTGAATCATGTCTTTCCAAAACGTTGAAGCCGAGAATCTTCCCGCCGATGGTAACGCGACGGAAGCTCCGGCACCGAGTGAACTCAGTAATCCGGCGATTAATCCGTGAACGTGAAAAAGCGGAAGAACAATTACAGTTGAATCTGACTCACTGAGTCGGTAAACCGATTCGATGTTTTTAACCGATGAAACTAGATTGTGTTGACTCAGTGGGACCCCCTTGGGACGACTCGTGGTTCCTGATGTGTGGAGGAAAAGTGCCACGTCGGGTGGTTCGTTAATGAGTTCGGTAACCGAGTTAACTGGGTTGGAGATTAAGTCTGACTCGGGTTGGTTAATCGAGAATTTTAGTTTGGTTTGTTGTTGTTCTCCTTCGATTTGAATTAGTGAAGCCGAGCCGAGAGGAATGTTGAGCTTTGAAGCTGCGGCTTGAGCCGGCTCGTTACCTTCTGACGGTGTTAATAGAAGCTTTGATTCTGAGTCGGATAAATAAAACTCGAATTCTTCCGATGTATAAGCTGCGTTTAATGGCGCGGCTGTGGCTCGAACTCGAATTACGGCTAAAAACAATACAACATACTGAAACAACCATAAAAATTAATTGATAAACAGAAAAAGAAATTAACAAATAAATATTAAAAATCTCTATCAAAATTGAAAACGTACTTCGATGGTATTTGGGAAGGTTAGGGCGACGACGTCGTTTGGTTTGATTCCGGCGGAGATCAGATGAGCGGCGGCGGAATCGACTAATTCATGAAGGCGCGAGTGAGTGAGGTCGAATTTTCCGGCGACGGAGATGGCTCGCCGGGAGGGGAATTTTTTGGCAACGGATTGGAGTAATCCGGTGAGGGTGGTTGAAGTTTCCATTGTTTCTTTTGGATGAAGAGGTTTGTTTCGGCGATTAAAAGTGTCGGTGGTGAATGGAGAATGGAGAATGGAGAATGAGGTAAGCGTATATGGTGTATTAATAATATTGAGGGAATATATAGTCACGTGAGTGGCGGTGGCATCTAGGGGAAATAAATTGGTTCAACGTGGAATACTTGTTCTATCGTAAGCTGATGTCACATGAGGATTCACGTGTTCTTCTTTTTTGTTATAAAAATAGAAATAGTGTTTTTTTTTACTCATAGATTAACTCATTTCATTACATTAAAATTCTAAATACATGTAATGATATAATCAAAGTCACTTAGAAAAGTATATGAACTAAACATTTTGTTAGATGGATTATCACTACTAAAAAAATCTAATTTATTGTCGGATTTTAGAGATGAACTTTTGTCCATCACAAATGGAGACAGAATTGGAGACGAAAAACAATTTGTTGAGACGGATGTAATAAGTTTTATGTTTGAGAAAGAATTTAGAGACAGAATAACCCATCACATAGTTAATATGTCTCTAAATCCGTCTTAAGCTCTATTTCTAAAAGTCACACTTGCACTAAAAATCAAAAAAATTATAGAGACGGAACAATGACGTCTCAAATGTTTTCCGTTTTCTAAATTCTAAAGTTTTTCACAAAAAATTTCCTCCAACTATAGAAAAGTTTCTCTCCCTTTAAAATTTTCTCCAACTTTCCAGATTCAATAATAATAATAATAATAATAATAATAATAATAATAATAATAATAATTATTATTATTATTATTATTATTGTTATTATTATTATGATTGTTATTATTATTATTATTATTATTATTATTATTATTATTATTATTATTATTTAGAAAAACAAAAAAAATAAAAATCCAATTAATATGTTAAGATCCTCCAACAAACACTAAAAACGCATTCTTTCTAAACCCCTCCACTCCTCCACATTCAGTAAGTAAGTTTCTGACATTTTCTTTCTAAACCTAAAAGCGCAATTTTCTCATAAACCCAAAATCTCATCTTGCTTCCAATCAATTGGTGTTGTTGATTTGCATCCACTGCTACTCCA
>NC_021165.2:42828331-42831276 GCF_000331145.2 Cicer arietinum
CTTTCCCTATTTTCTGCATCGTAAATTAAGGTACGTTTTTGCCATACTACATATATTTCCTTGCATTGCTTTTGTTTTCCCCCTTATTTATCATTCTAAAGCTTCAATATATTTTAGATTCAAGCTCTATTTTTTCATCTTCCTCTTTTACCCTCTGTGTTGAATCCCTAAAGTATGTTTATGTCTTTTAGCATTTGATTCCTTTGTAAAAATTTTAACCTTCAATAATTATTTAGATAGTTTTGTTTACTTTAATAGCTTTTTCATTAAAACAGTGAGTAGTTTATGTTCTACAAGATTTATGATGTATTTCTTCTGTTAGATTATATATTAAAATTGCATTTTGTGTGTTCTTATTTGAAGTTTATTTGAAGTCTATTAGATTGTTATTTAGTAGTTTATTTTTCACTGTCCTCTGGTTTGGTTAAGTTATATTTTGTTTTAATAATTTGAAGTTTGTTATTGTAAGACCCATAATTTTAAAGTATACTTTATGTATTTTGGATATTGGCTCGGAGGCTTTTTAGCCAAAGTTATTAATATTTTGGAGTTTATATGATCAAAAAGATATTTTGATGCCGATTAGAATTACTCGTCGATGAATAAATTAAATTAACTGCGGTGAATCTTTTACGAAGAATTTAATGTGTTACGGGTGAAATGGTAATTTTAATAAATATCTAGATATTTATTAAGTTAGATATTGGCTCGGAGGCTTTTTAGCCAAAGTTATTAATATTTTGGAGTTTATATGACCAAAGAGATATTTTGATGCCGATTAGAATTACTCGTCGATAAATAAATTAAATTAACTGCGGTGAATCTTTTACGAAGAATTTAATGCGATATGTTTGAGTTTGTTTTGTGTGGAATTTGAAAACCATTAGAGTTAAACGGGTATTAAGAATGGGGAATCTCTTAATGTCTACGTTTACTTAATGTTGTCGTGAAAATTGTTTAAGTTAAATGAGTATTAAGAATGGGGAATCACTTAATGTCTTGTTTACTTAATGTTCGTTGTGGAAATCGTTTAAGTTAATAGACTATTAAAAATGGGGAATCTCTTAATATTTCTGTTTGCTTAATGTTTGTTGTGAAAATCGCTTAAGTTAAATGAGTATTAAAAATGGGGAATCTTTTAATATCTGCATTTGCTTAACGATTGTTGTGGATGGAGTCAGTGTATGCTCATGCATTTCATTTTGGTAAATCGTGCTGACCCGTGATAGGTGGCACCTCGGTAAACAGTACTGACCCGTGATAGGTGGTACGTTTACAATTTACGTTTTTGGTAAATTGTGCTGACCTGTGATAGGTGGCACCTCGGTAAATAGTAATTTGGCCTGTGATAGGTGGTACGTTTACGATTTACGTGTTTGGTAAATTCTGCTGACCCGTGATAGGTGGCACCTCGGTGAATAGTACTTTGGCCTGTGATAGGCGGTACATTTATGATTTACGCTTTTTCTTTAAGTAAATCGTGCTGACCCGTGATAGGTGGCACCTCGGTAAACAGTACTAACCCGTGATAGGTGGTACGTTTATGATTTACGCTTTTTAGTAAATCGTGCTGACCCGTGATAGGTGGCACCTCGGTAATTGGTACTTTGGCCTGCGATAGGCGGTACAATTATGATTTACGGCCCTTCGAGGAGGGTTTTGGTTTGGAATTCCGAGTCCATGCATTTTGGCATATACGCATCGCATTAGGGTGCTTGGCACACGAGTCGTATTTGATTGAGTTTTATGATTGAGTGATTTGAATTTGATTTATCGTGTTAATTGCGTTGAAAATGCTAAGTGTTATGTGTTGATTATTGTGTGTAAGTAAGATGGTTATCGAGATCCCAATTGCCGTGGTAATCGCGTAGAAATTGCTAAGTGTTAAGTTGTGAACTTGATTAGGAATGACTTAGGTTAATTCATGAATTTTTGGAAAAATGATCAGGGAAATCGATTCCCCAATCGATTGGTATTAAGTCAGGGGCTTGGCCAAATGAACAAAATCGATTAGCCAATCGATTTTGTAATCAGTTTTTTGAAAATCCCTTTCGAAATCGATTGCCCAATCGATTGGCCATTAAGTCAGGGGCTCAGCTATCCTGTCAATCGATTGCCCAATCGATTGAATCAAGCCAGAGTTCAAAATTTCACTAAAAACCTTCAGGAAATCGATTTGGAAATCGATTGGTATTAAGTCAGGGGCTCCGTTATCCTCCAGGTAAGAACGTTTTCAGACAAATACATACAAATCGATTGGCACGTCGATTAACATCAAAATAGCTGAGTCACTGACTTAAACACAATCGATTGGCAAATCGATTGACAGAACTTTTGAAAACCCAGTGAACCCTGAGCTTGTGACCAAATCGATTCTGAGTATTTGTTAATCGACTATGAAGACTTAATAAATCGATTACCAAATCGATTGATATGTGTTTCAGTTTGAACATATCATCTGCAATCGATTACGAAATCGATGCATATCAGTCTTAGCATAATTACTGAAAAATGTTGTTTAAAGAATCGATTGGTAAATCGATTGCCTTATATAGTTTCAAGATTCAAGAAAAACAAGACACACGATAATCGATTGGCAAATCGATTAGACTGGTTTTATCACTTTAAGAAATCGATTGGTGAATCGATTGATTAATATGTTTTTCAGAAACTATATAAACTGTCTTCAATCATTCTTTCAATAACAATCGATTAAACACTTTGAATATTCTTGATATACAAAAGAACTCTCAATAACACTTGGTTAATACACTGAGATTGCTTTTTCAGATCATAGCCAAAGAGATTATCAACAATCAATAAGAGAGCTGGAAAAGTGATCTTGAAAGACAAGTGTAACACCCCGTTTTTCTAAGCGAGGGTATATATTTTTTTTTTTAAAAAGTAATTAAAAACGAACAAAGAAATAAATCAGGAATTGCTTT
>NC_021165.2:42831776-42832756 GCF_000331145.2 Cicer arietinum
CCAATCGATTAGGCAATCGATTTCTTAAAGGATTTTTTTGAAAACTGATTACGAAATCGATTGACTAATCGATTTTGTCAATTTGGCCAAGTCCCTGTTTACCTATCCAATCGATTGGGAAATCGATTTCCCTGGTCATTTTTCCAAAAATTCATGAATTAACTCAAGTCATTCCTACTCAAGTCCACAACCTAACACTTAGCAATTCCTACGCGATTACCACGGCAAATTGGGTTTCGAATTAGTTTCTACAACCATCACACTTACACACGATAATCAACACATAACACTTAGCACCTTCAACGCAATTACCACAACGACTCAAATTCAAATCACTCAATCATAAACTCAAATCAACCACGACTCGCGTGCCAAGCACCCTAATGCAATGCGTATATGCCAAAATGCATGGACTCGGAATTCCAAACCAAAACCCTCCTCGAAGGGCCGTAAATCATAATTGTACCGCCTATCGCAGGCCGAAGTACCAATTACCGAGGTGCCACCTATCACGGGTCTGCACGATTTACTAAAAAGCGTAAACCATAAACGTACTGCCTATCACGGGCCCGTATCGTTTACCGAGGTGCCACCTATCACGGGTCTGCACAATTTACCCAAAAACGAAAACCATAAACGTACTGCCTATCACGGGCCCGTATCGTTTATCGAGGTGCCACCTATCACGGGTCTGCACGGTTTTCAAAAACGTAAATCATAAATGTACCGCCTATCACAGGCCAAAGTACTATCTACCAAGGTGCCACCTATCACGGGTCTGCACGATTTACAAAAAGCATGAAAATGCATGAGCATATACTGACTCCATCCACAACAATCGTTAAGCAAATGCAGATATTAAAAGATTCCCCATTTTTAATACTCACTTAACTTAAACGATTTTCACAACAAATATTAAGCAAACAGAAATATTAAGAGATTCCCCATTCTTAATACTCTTTTAACTTAAACGATTTTCA
>NC_021165.2:42833364-42861782 GCF_000331145.2 Cicer arietinum
GTGAGTAAATCCGGTAAATTTTCCGCTCGCAACACCGCTTCCAAAACTGGTCCACTAGCGCCGTAGCACGGAGGTGAGCAACCTTCCCTTCTAGCATTTCTTGAAACGACGTTTAGATCTAGGTGAAACGGGGAGGTTTGTGTTTGAATCTCAAATACCGTTTTACTTCGTTTTCGAATCAAAGAGGGAGTATGAAGCTGAGAAAACCTTGCTCTCTTACTCACTAATCCTTGGGTTTCTATTTTCAAATTCAAAGGAAAGCAAAGGAAGCAAAAATGAACAACAATGGAGGAAGGAGGGAGAAGCTTCGCGGGTAGCAGAGAGGAAGAAGATGGAGTTTTATTATTTTCCTTCCTTTCTTTTTCTTTCCTTTGTTTTTCCTTTCTTCCTTTTTCCTTCCTTCCTTTATATACTCTTTTCTTTTCCTTTTCCTTCCTTCTAGTTTTCCTTTCTTTTTCCCTCCAAACAAACATAACTTAACAAATATCTCAAAATATCTAGATATTTGTTAAATTACCATTTCACACGAAACACATTAAATTCTCCGTAAAGGATTCACCGCAGTTAATTTCAATTTATTTATCGACGAGAAATTTTAATCGGCATTAAAATATCTTTTTGATCATAAAAACCCCAAAATATTATTAACTTTGGCTAAAAAGCCTCCGAGCCAAAATCCAAAATATACATAAGTACATAAAGTGTACTTTAAAATTATGGGTCTTACACAATGCCTATGTAGTGGGGGTCAAGGTTTTCTACTAACATCATCTTCAGATTCGGGACCTAAACTTGATGTCGTTACAATTCCAATTGTGAATGAATTTTTAGATGTCTTCCTAGAAGATATAATATGCATACCTCTAGAGAGGGAGATTGAGTTCTCCATAGACCTAGTTCCTGGTGCTAAACCAATTTCCATTAATCCTTATAGGATGTCACCTCTAGAGTTAAAATAACTAAAAGTTCAATTAGAGGATCTCTTAACTAAGGGTTTTGTAAGGCCGAGTGTCTCTCCATGGGGTGCTCCAGTTTTGTTAGTTAAGAAGAAAAATGGAGGAATGAGACTTTGCATAGATTATAGGCAACTCAACAAAGTAACCATTAAAAACAAGAACCATATCCCTAGGATATATGATTTGTTAGATCAACTTGGAGGAGCCACCATCTTTTCAAAGATCAACCTTAGATTAGGATACCATCAAATTCGAATAAAGTCTGAAGATGTTCAAAAGACAGCTTTCATAACACGGTATGGACACTATGAATTTTTAGTTATGCCATTTGGTGTAACCAATGATCTGGCCGTATTCATGGATTATATGGACTGCATCTTCAGACCTTATTTGGATAAGTTTGTACTAATCTTTATTGATGATATCCTTATTTATTCTCGAAATTTTAAAGAACATGAATTACACCTCAAGATAGTGTTGCAAATCCTTAGAGATAACAAATTGTTTGCGAAATTAAGCAAGTGTGAGTTTTGGTTAAGTTAAGTAAAGTTCTTGGGTCATGTGATTTCTCAAGGAGGTGTAACTGTTGACCCTTCTAAGGTCAAAAGTGTTTTGAATTGGTCTCAACCTAAGAATGTTACGGAAGTTAGAAGCTTCCTGGGGATGGCTGGTTATTATCGTAGGTTTATTAGGAAGTTTTTCCCAAATAGCCTTACCTTTAACCCATCTCACTCGAAAGGATAACCCTTTTGTATGGGATGAAGATTGTGAGAAGAGTTTTCAAGAGTTGAAAACTTAACCACTGTATCTATCCTTGTGATTCCCGACTCAACCTTAGGGTTTGAAGTATATTGTGATGCATCCTTAAAAGGATTATGATGTAGCTTATGCCTCTAGACAACTAAGACACTATGAGGAAAACTACCCTACCCATGACCTTGAGTTAGCAGCCGTAGTATTTGCCTTAAAGATATGGAGATATTATTTATATGGAGCTAAATTTGAAGTTTTTAGTGACCATAAGAGCTTGAAATAATTGTTTGACCAAAAGGAATTGAGCATGAGGCAAATCAGGTGGATGGAGTTTTTGAAAGACTGTGATTTTGAGTTAAAGTATCATCCAGGTAAAGCAAATGTGGTCGCTGATGCCTTAAGTAAAAAATTACTCCATGTAGCCTACATGATGGTTAATGAGATGAACTTATTAGAAGAATTTAGAAACCTTAACCTAAACATGATACCATTAGATGAAGGAATGCTATTATGCTCTATAGAAATCTCTTCTAATCTTCGTGATAGGATTAGGGAAGCTCAAGAGTATGATAAAGAGTTATAGTCCAAGATAACTCAATCAAACTTTTCCATCACTTTAGATGGGATCATCATATTTAGAGGAAGAATTGGTGTATTTAATGCTGAAAACTTGAGAAAGATGATTTTTGAGGAAACCTATAAAAGTGCATTATCAATTCACCCAAGTGCCACCTAGATGTATCAAGACCTTAAGAAGAACTATTGGTGGATTGGGATGAAAAGTGACATAGCAATGTATGTTGCACAATGCTTAGTATGTCAAAGGGTTACAAATGAACACCAAAGACCTGTAGGTTTACTTTAGCCATTAGATATTCCAGAGTGGAAATGGGATAAGATATCCATGGACTTTGTAATAGGGTTACCTCGTACCCAAGCAGGGTACGATTCTATATGGGTTATAGTGGATCGACTAACTAAATCGACCCACTTTATTCTAGTGAAAACTACCTTCAATCCCCTCAAGTTGGCTAAGATATTTATTAAGGAGATAGTAAGGTTGCATGAAGTAATAAAAATAATAATAATAATAATAATAATAATAATAATAATAATAATAATAATAATAATAATAATAATAATAATAATAATAATAATAATAATCATAATAATAAAGAAAGAAAGAAAGAAAAGGAGGGATTAATAAACTATAGAAAAAAGAGAAGAAAAAAAAAAGAAAAGAAAAAAAAGGGAGGAAGTGGAAAACGTAGAAACAGAAAGAGAAAGAGAGAGATGAAAAAATGGTAAAATAGAGAAGAATAAAGGAGAGAAGGAGAAATGAAGAAAAAAAAAACAACAACAAAAACTTTGGCAGAACAAGAAAAGAGAAAGAAAAAGTGCAATTCTTGCAAGAAGTCAAATATTTCAAAAAATGGGCAACCACCTCCACTTCAATGAAATGATTAATTCTTAACCAAGCAAAAATATTTCACACCTACAAAATAACATTGAAAAACATAAATATATATAAAGTTGATTCAAGATTGGAAAAGCAAAAACCACAACCTAAATTGTGAAAACCTAACTCTACACCTCTCTTGGCTAATTCAATTTGTGTGGGCAATTTATCAAGTAGTAACCTCCATCCAAAGACAAAAATCTATTTTATCCAGAGAGTTTATGTTTTCTACATCCTTTTCTATACACAAATAAATCCAAACAAAGACATATTTGTTCCATACCTTGGAGATATCATAACTTTTCTTTCTAGAAAAAGTCTTTCCTTGTTATATTAACGGAGTTCCAAATTTCAAATACAAACTTCTTAAATTCTTTATGTTTCATCCATCCATTAATAAAGAAAAATGGTTTGAGACTCTAACTAATGTTCCTAGATGTAGTCCAAATTAGGATGGGTTTGAAATGTCTCTATCAACCACATATTGATATTGTTTGGTAACATCAAATTAGTTTATAAACTTGTTGGATTAAATGAAATGTGTTTAGTAAATAAGTTTTTTTCATCAGCTTATAACTTATTCTGCTACGCTATTTTAAGTAGTGTTTGAATTTATGACATTTTATATTTTCTTCCACTTATAATCTTATTATTTTATTTTTATTATTTTTTTATCTTTATGTAATAAAAAATAACTCTCCCACTCACTCACCACTCTATCACCCACTTGTACACATAACTTGTTTCAGATATATCTTCCTCTCAGTGAATAGAGCTAGACTTAGTTTCTTTAATTCCTCCCAGTGAATAACTATAAAAAAAAGATGAACTTTCATATTATTCATCTTATAAGAAATTTATCAGACACAAATTACAAGGTATACATTGCCATATTTATGATTAAGGTATTGCGATAAAGTTAAATTCATTTTTTATGTCAATTGTAAACATGAAATGAATCACATTACCTTTACGATTACTATTTATAAACATGGATTTTGCTAAACTTTTAGATAATTCTTCAAATTTATGTTTGTATAGTAATAAATAAATAAAAAGTAAATGAATGCATGGTTCAGTTTTATTTTTTTATTTTAGAGTTTTGTTGTTTTTTTTTTCTACCTCAAAATTGATAAATGAGATAAATATAATTATGTCCTTTTATATTATTAAAAGCTAAATTTATCAAATACTTTAAATTCAATTAATTATTTTTTCAGTTATAAGTCATGAGTTATGTGCTCATTATTATTCACCATATGTTAAAATATTGAGGTAACATAAAAAATAATAAGTTAGAATTTAAATTTAATTCTTGAGAAACTTACCATACCACTAATTCATATATGTTTGCTTCTCGTAAAATGATATCTTTATATTGCTCGTCTACATTACTTGTGATGTTATTATAGAAAAGGCCATGCCACAAATGTATTAAATGAGATTTTATCACATTCACTTATAATTCATTAATACCTAATCAATGGTAATTTTATCACTTTCACTTATGATTCACTTATTATAGAAAAGACCATACCACAAATTGTCTAAATGAGTTGTTCTTCATAAACTCAAACACAATTCTTCATAAACGACCATTGAAAATCACATAGTTTACAATCCTATAAGGATATGTAATATTAAATTATTAGTTTTTCAAGAACTATACCAAAATTTTCAGCGATGGCTAAGAAGAATCGTATTTTGAGCAATCTTATAGGGATGCTTGAATATTAGATTTTCATGAACTATATTGCAATGATCTTCATCAACAATTATCAAGAAGAATGCATTCTTTGAACAATCCTTCCAAGATGCTTTAATTTTTATTTATTTTTAGTTAACTATATCACAATGATCTTCATCAACAATTATCAAGAATAATTCATTCATTGAGCAATCCATCAAAGATGTTTTAATTTCAAATTTTTAGTTTTTCAAGAACTATATCACATATGATCTTCATAAACAATGATCAAGAAAAATCATTATTTGAGCAATCATTAAGCGATGTTTTTAATGTTAAATTCTTCCAAAATTTAACAAGAATAAATATAGAAAAATATGACAATTATACAAGATAAGGTTCTCAACAAAATTTACATGAAAAAATAAAATATTTATATGAAATAAAACGAATAAAATCATGAAAATAAGTAGATAATAATAATAATAAGAAGAAACATTATTGGAATGCAACCTCTAAGTAGAGCCGGCCCAAAGGAGAGGCGTGTAAAGCCCTTGCTTTAGGCCTCGCCAAAAATTATTTTTTTACGTTAAATTTTTATAAGATATAAAGGCCCAATAATATATAATAAAATGTCTTTTAACATATACAGAAACAAGAAAGGCCTCAAAAAAAAATTTAATTTTCAATTTTTGACAGAATCATAATTTATTTGGATTGATATTTTTTCAGCCTTGTAAAATATCATAGTGAAACATTTGTTTTAGCTTTTCCTATCAACCGATAAAATCTTATATAAATTAAATAAAACATATTTTTGTTATAAATTATTTAATATTTTTCTTAATACAACTAAATTAGCTAACAAAGATAGTAGGGATGAGAGAAATAATAATTATAAATTGAGAAATTATGAGAAAAAAAATGAGCACATTGCTTGTATTCAAAATATTAGTTATAAATTGAGAAATCATGAAACAAGTACTGAGCATATTGCTAACACGAGTTATTGGAGTGATAGTATACAGACTATTTTCTTCTTCAACTAAAAGATGAAAAATTTTACATGAGTTCTTGATGTTGTTGTAAAACAGTTGAAATGTCTTGTTTTATTTTTTGAAAATATAGAGAAAATAGATTTGAAAATACTATTAATTCTACTAAAGAAATTTTCTATAGTTATTAAATAAATTATATTTAATAATTTTTTAAAAGGCCATGTCTAATAGTTTCGCTTTAGGCCTCCTAATATGTTGGGTCGGCCCTGCCTCTAAGTTGACCATGTCATCACTCATATAGTAGAGAATAATGATAATTAATAACATTTTATGAAATAAAATAAACAACAAGAAGATAAAGATAAAGGATATTGAAACTCATTGTTTTATTCACGTTTCAAGTGTGTACAAAACATAATAAGTCCTTTTATAAGACACAAATAGGTTAGTGAGAGATCAATATTAAAAACAACCAACTGATCCATCCGCTAATGAGACTTAAGGGAATGAGTGTGTGTGGCTAGTAACCAAAAGAAAAGGGAAAGGCTCAAAGGGGCTAGTAAAGAATAAAATTTTCATAGGGCAGTTAGAAAGGCTCAAACGACCAAATAAAATTGCATCAGTGTTCACATAAATTACAAGTGATGCAAGTTAGAATTAGTGCAGTGTTGAACTTTGATGAGAAATCAACATGACCTATGTGGAGTATTTCAGCCATATCTGGAGTTGTAGATGTCCAATTGGAGTCAAACCAAGTGAAAATTAAAGCTACGATTCATAGCTACACCTTTCATGAAGACACCAGAACGAAATTCTGACTCAAAAGAGAAGAAACATGCACTAAACACCAGACAAAATATGTTGTGCACTTGAGGCGCGCCTGTGGCGCATTTTTGCACCACTGGATTTGCCAGATTGCACTTGAAGTGCGCCTGGGGCGTGCAGCAGCCCGTTTTTTTTTTTTTAAAACAAATTCATAAAGTAAAGAATTAAAGAAATAAATACTTTTGGATAAAATATTTAAGTCGTAACATAACGACAAAAGTCAACCATATTTACAAGCAGCGGAAATAGTTTTTGAAACAAATATTCAAAGTATTTAAACAACAAAATACATCGGGGCTAGTTGAAAATAAGTGGTGCATGGACCCATCAAAATAAAAGTCTAGCTGACAATATGAGGTATAGGTACAGTCTTCCAAATTGAAATAAATACATCCACAAGAGAAAGACGTATATCCCCTATACAACCATCTAATCTGATCATGCTTCAAAAAACTTTACAACCTGGGTGATCTCCACGCTCCCCGCAAGATCCTTCTGACACAATACCAGTCAGGTATGTCTAACTACGTGTCCATCTCTAGGGCACTACCCGGTAGGACGATCCTGGTTCTCATATGAGGGCAAAGCCTAGATATCCACAATAATTGTAAAGGTCACCAACCGAAATTATCAAATGTCACTTAGCATTTAAATTTTAAATGCACAAAATAACATTTCATCTTAGCATACTCCTTGAAAGGGTTTTCATATGTCAAACATGCATAAACAAGTTGAAAAATGAATTTTTTAACACAACTACATGGTCGTATTCAAATACAACATCCATGTATTCGAATACAGTACTATTTTAGAATACAGTATTCGAATACAGTACTATTGTAGCGGAATACAAGTGCAAAAATAGTGAAAAATCAGCAAACTGTATTCGACTACAGCATCCTTGTAGTCGAATACAAATGCTAAGTCAGTAGCAAAACTAGAACAACTATATTCGACTACAACCTACTTGTATTCAAATACAACATCAAAAAAGTGCAGAATTCAGTTTTTAAATGGTTTCGCAATCAATCAACACTTACACACAAATCCAAACAATCACATTTACCAATTACGCCACAATCACAACAACAACTGAGCATACATATATAATCATCACAGTATATCAAACATGACTCGCGTGCCAAGCACCCTAATGCAATGCGTATATGTCAAACTGTATGAATTCCGGAATTCCAACTAAAACCATCCTCGAAGGAGCGTAAATCATAATTGTACTACCTATCACACACCAGTACTAATTACCGATGTGCCACCTATCACGCGTCAGCCCAGTTTACTAAAAATAAATCGTAAACGTACTGCCTATCACAGACCAATACTGTTTATCGAGGTGCCACCTATCACGGGTCAACACGATTTACTAAAAAGTGTAAATCATAAATGTACCGCCTATCACAAACCAGTATTGTTTACCCAAGTGCCACCTATCACGGGTCAACACCATCTACTAAAAAACAACGTAAATCGTAAATGTACCGCCTATCACAGACCAATACAATTTACCGAGGTGCCATCTATCATGGGTCAACACGATTTACTAAAATACAACATAAATCGTAAATGTACCGCCTATCACAGACCAATACAATTTACCGAGGTGCCATCTATCATGGGTCAACACGATTTACTAAAATACAACATAAATCGTAAATGTACCGCCTATCACAGACCAATACAATTTACCGAGGAACACAGAGCATACTCAAACATATATTTTCCACCACCACACATCAAATTTAATAAAAAATTCACATTAAATTCGATCAATTCAAATTCCACAAAAACCACACCAATCTCAATCTTCAATCACCCATAAATTTCCACAAAATTCAAACATAACTCATGCCAAATTAATTTTCACAAAACCACACCTCAAACACATCAAATTTATTTTCCTCAAAAAGACACATAATCGCATTAAATTCGTTTTCTAAAAATTCACACATCAAATACATCAAATTTCTTTCCCATAAAATCACAAATAATGCCCTAAACGAAAACTAAAAGTTTGGAAGGAGTTCTTTTCTTAACGGTAGCTTTAACGAGCGATTACAGTACCGCGATCAATTCCGATAAAATCTCTGCTCGCGTCGTCGCTTCAAAAGTTAGTTCACTAGCTCCGTAGCGGGAAGATGAGCAACTTTATCTTCTATCTCTTCGCAAAATAAAGCTTAGATCTAGAAGAAATATGGAGGTTTGTGTTTGACGGTTTTGAAAACCCCTAGCCCAGTTTCCTTCGTTTTTGAATCAGGGAAAAAGAATAAACTTTTCTTTCTCACCCACCTTGGATTTCTTTTCTTGAAGCAAAAAGAAAACAAAAGAAAGCAAAAGAAGATGAAGGGAGAATGGATTTCGCGAGGCAGGGAGAGGAAGAAAGGTCATGCGTTTTTCTTTCTTCTGTTTCCTTTCTTTTCCTTTTCTTTCTTTCATTTTCCTTCCTTTTCCTTTTCCTTCATTTTTTCCTTTCCAACACACCTATATATATATATATATATATATAACCAAACAAATATCTAAATATCTAGATATTTTAGATATTTATAAAAATCATCATTTCCACATCACCTCCCATCACTTCTCAAACCATTTTGATAAAAATATCTACTCTCGTCGCAACTCAATTGATAGATAAAATTTTCAGCAACCCGAGATATTTTTAACAAAACTGCCCGGTATTAAATTCTTCGTAACATAAATAAATTCTTCGACAAAAGATTCACCGTACTTAATCTAATTTATTTATCGAAGAATAATTTTAATCGGGGAATCAAAATATATTTTTGGGCATTAAACTCACAAAATATCAATCACTTGGCTAAAAAGCCTCAGAGTTCATTACCAAATTACACCAAAATACTTAAATTAGAATTTAAGACTATGGGTCTTACAGGGTGTGTGGCGCGCATCAAAATACATTAAAAACACATTTTTCTCGCTTTCTAGGTATCTTTTTTACTATTGGGAACTTTGGAGACTTGTGCCCTAACATATAAACTCAAATACGATCGTTTCTAACACCATTGGAACAGCTTTATCAAGAATCATTCATGAAATATTTCTTGTAATTATTCTCTAATATCTATCTTTTCTATCTTTTTTATGAGTAATTAAACCCTATTTGTTAGGGATGTGTAATAAGATGAAATCCTTATTTTTCTGATTTGATTTCTAGTTATATGAATGAGTTTATTGAATTATTTTTCTCATCTCTGTGCTTAATGCTTTTTATTTCTTGATCAACATTAAAATGTTATAAGATTCGTATTTTAAAACGAAAGTGGACTTTAAGGATGCGTGAGATGAGAAATTCACGAATTTGTAGTCTAGGGATAAATGCAGGTAATGAAACCAATTAAATTAGTTGCAAAGACAATAGTTTAACAAGAGAATTCCTGTACAGTAAGGCTTAATTCTAATCTTAAATCCACTAAGTAAATACGGTTACTTTGGAATTAAAGGTTTTGTCACTAAGACATTACGTAAAGAATAATAAAGAGAATTCGCTCATAATTCAATAAAGAAATTCAGTAACTTGGATCAAATTAGACATCAAGGTTGAATTTGAAGTGAAATTCATCTCTGACATTTTTCTTAGTATAAGGGATCAATTTTATTACCATTGTTAATTTTAAATATTATTACAATCAATTCAGAAACTTTTTGTTCAGTTTTAGTAATTAAATATAATTCAATAGTAAAACGTAATCCTTGAGTTCGACACTCGGTACTACCGTTTTAATTATTACTTGCAACAATTCAGTACACTTGCTGAAATGCTATCACACCCCTTTGAGTGCGGAAAACTTGTAAAGCATTATCAAATAAATGTGATTATTATTCAATTACCAAACACATTATTTATATATGTATAAACATAAATGAATATTACTCACGTATCTAAGATATTCTTTATATCCAATTGATTGTTATAAAGATCGTGCAGTGGATCTAATTAGTATATAATTTCAGAGGTGGCACTGATGGAAAACAACACCTAATGTTGCCTAGAACAACAAAAATTTAGTTGGCAAAATTTGTTTACACAACTGATAAAGTATCATAAATTAAAAAAGATATAGATAAAGAATATCTAAGTATCATGAATTATATATATTTATATATATATATACATATATATCAAGAAACAACTTACCATTCTCTTTATTTTCTAAAAGTATATCAACGCCATATTTTTTTACTTTAATTGGATCTAGTTTAGACATGGATAGCTTATGCGGAGATAAGAATGAAAATCTATCTGTCAATTTGCACATGCACACTAACTTTTCATACAAATACCTTCGATGAGAATATAAAATTAGATTAATTACCAATAAATGTGGCAGTGATGCAATTAAAAGTAATTTTTATCTTAAATAAAGTATTTTACATTACCTAACTTATATGCTGATGATAGTAGCACTTAGCTCATTATGATTGAGAAGTATCAAGTAATTCTTCATACTCATCTCTGTAAATGCTTTTCTCCATGTGTATGATACGTGCATCATTGCTATCTATATTCATTTTTGCTTGTATGTCAAGACACAATCCAAATCGAGAAAGGCGTTGATGACTTATTTTAGGAGCAACAATTGATTTTCCACGATTCAGTTTTTGAATTTCGGCAGGTTTATTTTTACAACGAACCTGCATTTGCGGTGCGGCGAATTTCTAGTAGATTTAGGAGAAACATATTTAGGATTAGGAGAAGCAGATGGATCTTTGGCAGATTTATTTTAGGAGAAGCAGCTAAATAAATTAGTGATTGAATAAATATTTTACCACGAACCTGCATTTGCGGTGCGGTGGGTTTATTTTTTGAATCAACTTTCTTAATATTTTCGGTAGGTTTTGCTTGAATTTGAAAAATGAAGTTGATCATTTTGTTAGTTATTATAGTAAGCTAATCATTTTATATAAAATTGATGTATATGTCAAACCTTTTTTTGGTGAAGTGACTGACTCGTTGTGAGGAATAATGTGAAATTAAAGTTAACAATGGAAAAATCAGAAATTAAACATAATCAATCATAATCATACAATTAAACATACGTAGCAATTAAACATACCATATCCATTTTCACTCTCTAGTTGTATTTCATGTTGACACTTCAGAAGTTGCTTTTCCTTATTCTTTTTCACCAAATATGCAACTTGCTCTGTTAGTATTTTCAACTTATCTAGTACTTCCTCATTAGATGGATTTGTGCACTTTTCATGTGAAAAATAGCTTTTTGGAGTTACGCCAAATCCTTTACCCTCACACGGCCAGAATATTCAGGAACATTAAATACCTTACCATGTATGTCCCTGCAACTAACTTGTTTATTCTCTAGATTTTCAGAACATTGTTCTAGATTCTCCTAAAATACATGTAGTATTAAAAAGATAAGTTCAATATCATTTTTAAAGGACAATATTAAAAAATATTAAAGTGATACTATACTTACACATTGTTCTATCACTTGTTGAACATTTTCATTATCAACTATTCTATCCTTATTCAAACGAGCCTCATTCCACAAAATATGACGACCTAATGGTTGATCGGATTTCGTCTCTTCAAGCTATTCTCTAAGACATAAACAAAATATTAGTTAGAAACTATAGTTTATAATCTACCACATTGTATAAAAGTGATGTTTACTTACAATTTTTTGCTCTAAACGTGCATACCCCATATGCGATTTTTTGTATGGATGCATTTGATTTTTTGCTCTCTTGCAATTTGTCGTACTTATACTCTATATAAAAAAAATAACGATCGTGTAAAAAAATACACTACGAATATGAATAAAACACAAATACTAATAAATTAATATTACAACAAAAGGGGGGTATGCACATTTATCTACAAACGCGCTCCATTCTTCATTTGATATGTAATGTTTTTATATTTTCAGAGCTTCAACATTCAAATTTCCATCATGATCTCTTAAGTTGCAATTTGATAAATGAGATCTAAATCCTCTATGTATTTTTCCGGCAACTCTAAGCACATAATTTTTTTGCACATCATCAACGTTAAAAGCTGACTGCAAACTAAATATAGAGTTTGAGTAAAAGTATTTCAATGGAAAAAATTCTAAGTAACAAAAAAATGGAGTAAAAAAGTTACTTGTATATCATTCCACAATATATCTTTAGCATCCTTCAAAGTTTTATCTCTCCAATCATCAATTGTTAATGAGATATTTTGACGAACAACTGCGCAGATGTAACTTACCATCATTGAACTGTTGGACTCAATTGGCTGGCCACTTTGATTCCATCCCACCTAATAAAGTCAAAGAGTAAGTGCATGCTTTCAAAAAAAGAAAAAAAATAAATTCTAAACAAAGTATAGTATACCTCAAATTTAATTTCATTACTTCTTGCTTTGATGATCTTTTATATAATAGTTGCCTCATGTTTAACTTCGTTTTCATAACTATTAGTATTGACAACTTCATCATTTTGACGATCTAAATCATTATTGGAATCCATTTATCTACACACTTCACACAGTATAATTATAAGTTTAGTAGAAGTTCAACAAGTTCAACATGCAGTAGTCTAAGTAGCAGTATAAGTTCAACATGCAGTTTAGTGACAACAACAAATTAATAAATATAATACTTGACAACAACAATCACTGAGTTTAGGGTTACGACTTCGCTTAAGTAGAAATGACAAGGAACAACGAGAAGAGGGTGCACTAGTTAGAAAAGTATCAGTAGGGTTCGTATGGAGAGGGTTCGTAGGGATAGTAGTGAAGAGGGTCCACACTAGGGAGAAGAGGGTCAGTAGGGTTCGTTTGGAGAGTAACGAAGATGGAAAGTACGTAATGAAAAGGAAAATGAGGAGATTTTGCACTGCCAAGTTCGTAGAGAGATACGTAATGAAGAGGAAAATGAAGTGGTTTCCTAATATCAGTTTACTTAAAAACCCTTTTACAACACTTGTCCAAAAAACACTTTAAAAGACCTAATCTATTACAACACTTCCACAAAAAGCGCTTTAAAAGACTATATAAAAAGCGCTTTAAAAGATTGTATAAAAGGCGCTATATGAGCCTTTTACAGCGCTTATGGACAAAAAACGTTGTAAATGATTTGTAATTTACTTTTTAAATGTCTTTTACAGCGCTTATAGAAAAAGTGCTATAAATAATTTGCAATTTAATTTTTAAAAGCCTTTTACAACGCTTATGGACAAAAAGTGCTGTAAATAATTTGTAATTTAATTTTTAAAAGTCTTTTACAGCGCTTATGGACAAAAAGCACTGTAAAATTGCAAGTTTATGTTCAGTTCAGTTCAGTTCAAGTTAAATATGTTAAATTATAATTTCAGTTCAGTTTCTATAAAATGCTAAGTAATTATTTAAATACCTATATATCAATGCTAAATTACAATTTCAATTCAGTTTCTGTAAAATACCTATATTTGGATTTTTTTTCTTCCAAATAATTAGTTAAATAACTATATATCAATGCTAAATTACATGATCAATTCAAATTGGGATCAATCCAAGTTCAAGGAAAATACCCAGCCAAATATAGCTTTTTCAAGTTCAAGTTCAGTATAAGCAGAAAATCAAATACAGTTCAAGCTAAATGCTAAATGCTCAATTTTGGCAGGTCAAACAAATTGCTAATTATAAATTACATGAAATTAGTTCTGGCAGTTCAAGTTACATAAACTTAGTATAAATTACATGATGAATTCAGATTACATGGCTTATATAAAACTCTTCTTCTTTTCCTGGTGGGATTCACATTTTTTTGTCCCTTAACGATACAAAATGATGGATTAATCCAAATTCCCTCATCATGATCATCTCTAAGATATAAACCAACATTAGTTGAATCAATTTCATGTGGTTGTGATGTCGCAAAGAAAAGACCATTACCAACATCTTCATCGTTATTGTTATCATCACTTATTTTATTGGTCGATAGTACAATGAAGCATTTATCATCAATAAGATCAGTGACAAAGAAAACTTGTTGACCTTGCGGCGCTAAAATAAAAGGCTCATATTTGTACCCCACCCTATTAAAATTGACAAGCAAGAAACTTGACTCATCAATCCGAACGCCAATATTATCTTTGACCCACTCGCAACCAAATATGGGAACATGAAACATTGTGTAATCTAACTCCCATATGTGCTCGATAACCTCAAATTATGATAGATTTGCATATATTGGGTTTTTGTCTTTTGCACTTGAGATATGCATCGCTTCAGCTACAAGAGTGACTTCACTATTTTGCTTAGTGGTTTGATCATCTGGTTTTTTGGTATAAAATATGTAGCCGTTAATTACATAACTGATGTAAGAAAAGACATGTAAACTCGAACCATTTGCTAGCTACCTCAATCCTTGTGAAATTGAATCGGGGTCTATATCAAAGTTTGAGTTAATGTGATTTTTTAGCCATGTTATAAAACTTCGATTGTGCTCTTGTGTTATCCAATTTTGATTCCTATTCATGTTCAAACTAGATAACTGATCCATGTGTATTGTAACATACAGTTAAACTTCATCATCATTGTGTAGAACATACAATTGTGCCTGCTCCCAGTTTGTCCTTGATATAGTCATTACTCTCTTTCCAATTATCCTTTCTCCTGTTATTCTTCTTGAATGACTTGACATGGGAAGCCCTATGGGTTCAACATTGGATAGATATTCTGTACAAAATTTAGTAGCTTCTTCGACAATGTATCATTCAGCAATACAACCTTCTGGTCGACTTATACTTTTTATGTCCCTTTTAATAGTTTCATATATCGTTCTATCGGATACATCCATCTCATATAAGTTGACCCACAAAGTTGTGTCTCCTTAAAAAGATAAATAGTAAGGTGAACCATTATATTAAAAAGCGAGGTGGGAAATACATTTCAATCTCACACAAAGTAACAACAATTTCCCTCTGCAATGTCGGTAATTATTGATGATCGATCACTTTACTACAAAATTCCCTGAAGAAGAAACATAATTTAGTTATGGCTTGTCGAACTTTTTCTGGTAAAATGGAACGTATACCTATTGGTAGCAAATGCTCCATTAGAACATGACAATCATGGGTCTTCAAACCTTTGAACTTGAGGTCTTTCATACAAACTAAATTTTTAATGTTTGAAGAGTATCCTTGTGGACCTTAACTTCATGTAGAAATTTACATAAAACAATTTTTTCCTCAATAGATAGAGTGTGAGCAGCTGGAGGTAGATATGTGCAATTTCCTTTCTTTACGGGACCCAATTCATTTCCAATTCCCATATCGACCAAGTCCAATTTCTTGGAACATTAAGTAACGTACCAATAACACTATCAAATACATTTTTTTCAATATGCATCACATCGAGAAAATGTCTTATATACAATGACTTCCAATATGGCAATTCAAAGAAAATTGACTTTTTCTTCCACCCAGTTTTGACAAGCTCTCCTGTAAAAGGTTTGCCAAATTTATTGGTCAAACCTTGTACTTTTTCTAATATTTGATATCCAGTCGTTGGTAAAGGAGAAATACCTTCCTCAGATTTCCCATTGAATGCATTTCTCCACCCACGATACTAATGACTAAAATGTAAAAATCTACGATGTCCAAGAAATACATTCTTCTTACAATATTTCAACTGTATCCAATGTGTACTCTCTTCACATATAGAACATGCACAATGACCTTTAATTCTATATCCTGATAAATTACCATATGTTGGAAAATCGTTAATATGTCAAGATGACAAGCTTAGTAAATGTACAGTTTTCCAGTTCAAAATAACGTAATCCAAAAAAAGACATAAGTTCCCTCTATGTCATCCTAAACTGACCATTCTTCAAAAAAAACTATAGCTATACACCCTGAGTGATCTCCACGCGCCCCGTGAGATCCTCCTAACGTAGCTCCAGTAAAGCATTCCCATCTACATTCCCATCCGTAGGGTACGAACCGGTAGGATTGTCTTGGCTCTCATCTGAGGGCAAAGCCCAGATTTCCACAATAGTTGTAAAGGGTCACCGACCGAAATTAACAGTTAACACATAACATTTAAGTTTTTAAATGCACAAAATAACCTTTCAACTAAGCATGCACCTTAAAAGGATTTCCATATGCTAAAAGTTCATGTAACACTTGCCAAATAAAAATGAAATCAAAATAAGGTTCTCAATTCAACAAGTAATACATAACAAACCAAAACATTGATAAGTCAATTGATCAATCTGTTATCTAACTCAAAATAAGAATTTCTACTAAGTCAATCGATTTCTTGAAGGAATTTAGTGAAATTTGAACTCTGGGCTCAATTCAATCGATTGGGAAATCGATTGAATGAATGACTGAGCCCCGGTATTAATGCCAATCGATTTCCAAATCGATTTCTTAAAAGGTTTTGAAAAACATATTTATACAATGGATTGGCAAATCGATTATGTCAAATTAGGAAAGTCCTTGTAACGCATCCCTACATATTCTTCCAAAAATACATAAACTAACTCAATCACATTCATACACAATTCCACATCTTAACACTTAGCAATTCCCACACAATCACCACGACAAATAGAGTTTCAAAATAGTATTACAACCCATCACTCTTACACTCAATAATCAATTCATAACACTTAGCAATTTCAACACAATTACCACGACAACTCAAATTCAAAACACTCAATCATAAACTTGAATCAAACACGACTCGCATGCCAAGCACCCTAATGCGATGCGTATATGCCAAAATGCATGGACTCGGAATTCCAGACCAAAACCCTCCTCGAAGGGCCGTAAATCATAATTGTACCGCCTATCGCAGGCCAAAGTACCAATTACCGAGGTGCCACCTATCACGGGTCAGCACGATTTACTAAAAAGAGTAAATCATAAACGTACCACCTATCACGAGTCAGTACTGTTTACAGAGGTGCCACCTATCACGGGTCATCACGATTTACTAAAAGAAAAAGCGTAAATCGTAAACGTACCGCCTATCACAGGCCAAAGTACTATTTACCGAGGTACCACCTATCACGGGTCAGCACAATTTACCAAAACGAAAATCGTAAGCGTACCACCTATCATGGGTCAGTACTGTTTACCGAGGTGCCACCTATCACGGGTCAGCACGATTTACCAAAATGAAATGCATGAGCATACATAGACTCCATCCACCACAATCGTTAGGCAAATGCAGATATTAAAAGATTCCCCATTTTTAATACTCATTTAACTTAAACGATTTCCACAACAAACATTAAGCAAATAGAAATATTAAGGGATTCCCCATTCTTAATACTCTTTTAACTTAAACGATTTTCCAACACAAACATTAAGTAAACAAGACATTAAGAGATTCCCCATTCTTAATACTCATTTAACTTAAACGATTTTCCAAAACAACATTAAGTAAACAAGATATTAAGAGATTCCCCATTCTTAATACTCATTTAACTTAAACGATTTTCCAAAACAACATTAAATAAACGGAGATATTAAAAGATTCCCCATTTTTAATACTCGTTTAACTCTAATGGTTTTCACGCCAACATTAAGTAAACGTAGACATTAAGAGATTCCCCATTCTTAATACTCGTTTAACTCTAATGGTTTTCAAATTCCACACAAAACAACTCAAACCTATTATCAGATCCAATCCACAACTCACACCAAAACACATCAATTCATTTCTCCACAAATTCCAACCATACACACAACAAATTTCATCAGTATTAATTAAGAACACGTCAAATACGACGAACACAAATCAACACAATCCACCACTCAAACACAACAAGTTTCATTTACTCAAAATCATACATAAATGAGTTTAAATTCATTTTCCACGAAACATTCATCAATATAACCAAAACCTAACTCTAAGATTTTACCCATAAAGCCTTAGATTCATTTTCCCCCAAATCAACACTCTAACCCTAACAAAATTCTTTTCCACACAACCACAGATAAGTCCCTAAATGCAAACTAAAAGTTTGGAAGGAGCCCTTACCTTAATGTTAGCTTTAACGTGCGAACACGGTACCGCGAGTAAATCCGGTAAAATCTCCGCTCACAACGTCGCCTCCAAAGCTGGTTCCCTAGCATCGAAGCGTGGTAGTGAGCAACTTTCCCTTCTATCTCTAGTTTTCCTTTCTTTTTCCCTCCAAACAAACATATATAAATATAATAAATATAACTTAACAAATATCTCAAAATCTAGATATTTATTAAATTACCGTTTCACCCGAAACGCCTTAAATTAACCGTAAAGTATTTTCCGCAGTTAAATTCAATTTATTTATCGACGAGAAATTCTAATTGGCATCGAAATATCTTTTTGATTATAAAACTCCAAAATATTATTAACTTTGGCTTAAAAGCCTCCGAGCCAAAATCCAAAGTACACCAAAAATGCATAAATGGTACTTTAAAATTATGGGTCTTACATTACTCCCCCCCTAAAATTAGTTTCGTCCTCGAAACTATGCATCGATAAATAACTCTGGGTGTTGTTCCCTCATCTTGCTCTCCAGTTCCCAAGTCGCATCTCCAGTAATTGGGTTCCAGATCACCTTGACCAACGAAACATCCTTGGTCCTCAACCGCTTAATCTTCCTGTCATCAATTCTCACGGGTGGTACTTCGAACGACAGGTTATCCTTTAGCTGGATTGTGTCTGGTTCGATCACGTGAGATGGATCTGCGAGATATTTCCTCAACTGCGACACATGAAACACGTCATGGATATTGGACAGTATCGGAGGTAATGCAATCCGATAAGCAACCGGCCCAATTCGTGCAGAAATCTGATATGGTCCAATGAATTTCGGAGTCAACTTCTTCGATTTCAAGGCTCTACCTACTCCAGTAGTAGGTGTGACTCTCAGAAATACATGGTCACCCTGTTCGAATTCCAAAAGTCTGCGACGCTTGTCCGCGTAACTCTTCTGGCGATCTTGTGAAGTCTTCATTTTCTCCTTGATCTTCCTTACTTTAGCTGTGGTCTGTTGCACCATCTCTGGTCCGACAATCATATTCTCACCGTCTTTATACCAACACAAGGGCGTTTGACACTTGCGCCCATATAAGGCCTCATATGGAGCCATTCCAATACTTGCGTGGAAGCTATTGTTGTAGGTGAACTCAATCAACGGAAGCACATCGTCCCAACTTCCTCTATCATCTAATACACATGCTCTCAACAGATCTTCCAAGGACTGATTCGTCCTTTCAGTCTGTCCGTCCGTTTGTGGATGGTAAGCTGAACTCAATCGTAGCTTCGTTCCCAACGCTTCGTGCAATGCTCCCCAAAAATGCGATGTGAACTTCGGATCACGGTCTGATACAATGCTCGATGGTACCCCGTGTAACCTCACAATTTCAGCAATGTAGATCTCCGTTAGCTGATCTACCTTATAGGTGGTCCTTACCGGCAAAAAGTGAGCAGATTTAGTTAGTCGATCCACTATCACCCATATGGAATCATTCTTTCTCCTTGTCTTTGGTAATCCGGTTATAAAATCCATGGAAATGCTGTCCCACTTCCATTCAGGTATATCTAAAGGTTGCAACATTCCAGCGGGTCGCTGATGTTCCACCTTCGCTTTCTGACAAGTTAGACAAGTGGATACATATTCCGCCACATGTTTCTTCATTCCTGGCCACCAATAATTCTGCCTCAAATCCTGATACATCTTTGTTGCTCCAGGATGAATACTCAGCTTACTCTTATGCGCCTCTTCTAAAATCGTTTTCCGCATATCTGTAATTTCTGGTACACAAATCCTACCATTACACCGCAAAATATTATCTGCCCCAATCTTGAACTCAGTCGTCTTCCCTTGCACTAATAGATTCCTCTTCTCCTGAATTAAGACGTCATCTTGAGAATTTGCAATGTCCTCAAGTAGTCCACTCGAGATCTTAATCATTCCGAATTTCAAAATTCCCGGTGCAAACTCTACGTTCAAGTGCAAGTCTCTAAAAGCTTCCCACAACTCTTGTTGTCTAGCCATAATTATTGAAGACACCGATACACTTCTTCTGCTCAACGCATCAGCCACTACATTGGCCTTCCCAGGGTGGTACTGCAGTGTGAAATCAAAGTCCTTGAGAGTCTCCATCCATCGTCTCTGGCGCATGTTCAACTCCTTCTGATCAAACAAATATTTCAAGCTTTTATGGTCGCTGAACACGGTGAACGTGCACCCATATAAATAATGCCTCCAGATCTTTAATGCAAAAACAACCGCGGCAAGCTCCAAATCATGAGTAGGATAGTTCCTCTCATGAATCTTCAATTGTCTCGAGGCATAAGCCACAGCTTTCTTGTGTTGCATCAGAACACATCCTAACCCTTGGTGAGATGCATCACAATAAACTTCATAGGGTTCTTCTGATTGCGGTAATACCAATACAGGTGAGGTCGTCAATTTTCTCTTTAGTAACTGGAAGTTTTCTTCACACTTCTCCGTCCATGCGAACGGTTGATCTTTTCTGGTAAGTTGTGTCAGTGGAGCCACAATCTTAGCAAAACCTTCAATAAACCTCATGTAGTACCCTGCCAGTCCTACAAAACTTCGTATGTCAGTGACAGTCTGAGGCTGTTTCCAAGAAAGAACCGCCTCAATCTTAGCCGGATCTACAGCGATTCCATCCTTGTTTATCACATGTCCCAAGAAATTCACTTTCTCTAGCGAAAATTCACACTTCGACAGATTGGCATACAATCGCCTCTCGCGTAAAATCTCAAGAACTTGTCGTAAATGTTCTCCATGCTCTTCTTCAGTCCTTGAATAAATCAATATATCATCAATGAACACCACAACGAATTTATCAAGGAATGAATTAAAGATTCTGTTCATGTAGTCCATGAAAATTGCCGGTGCATTGGTAACTCCAAACGGCATAACCAGGTATTCATAATGTCCATAGCGGGTTCTGAAAGCTGTTTTCTGAATGTCTCCTTCCCTTACTCGAATCTGATGGTAACCCGACTTCAAGTCAATCTTCGAAAATATCGCGGCCCCTCTCAATTGATCCATCAAATCATCGATTCGTGGCAAAGGATAACGATTCTTAATAGTTGCCTTATTAAGCTGTCTATAATCCACACATAGGCGCGAGCTTCCGTCCTTCTTCTTAACTAGCAAAACTGGAGCTCCCCATGGTGATACACTTGGTCTAATAAATTTCTTCTCCAACAAGTCTTCAATTTGGCTTTTGAGCTCATTTAATTCCAATGGCGACATTCGATACGGCGCAATCGAAATTGGTCCCGTTCTTGGGTGCAAATCAATGAAAAATTCCACTTCTCTTACCTGTGGCAATCCTGGAATTTCCGTTGGAAATACATCCCGGTACTCATTGACAAGCATCACATCTTCTATGTTCACATTCATCCTTGCCTCCACATTAGCCAGAGACAAAAACTCATGAGTCCCTTCACTTAGTGACACTCGGAGTTTGTTAGCGGCTAAATACTTAACAACTCCTGGTTCGGGGAAAAGAACCAATTTACGAGCACAATCCAAGATCACATAATGATAAGACATCCAATCCATACCGAGGATGACCTCGAGTGATTGTAGCGGTAAACAAATTAAATTAACCAAGAAATCCCTATTCTGTATAGTCATTCGACAATGTAAACATGCAGAATTTACGGTTAAGGTCTTAGCAGGCGTGGAAACAACCAAATCAAAAGGTAAAGCAGACACAGATAACTTCAAGCGATTCACACAGTCCATAGCAATGAAGGAATGGGTTGCCCCCGAATCAAAGAGTGCAGTTAGAGTGTTACCTGCAATCTCACAATCACGCTGAATCAGATTACCAGATGGATTCCCCTCTTCAGCATTCACACAATAAATGCGTCCTCTAGCAGTAGGACGGGTAGCCCTAGCTACATTCACCACTGGTTCCACCTTCGGAGCCGTGCAATCCCTTGCCATGTGCCCCGACTTCCGACAATTGTGACAGATGGGGATGTTAGTGGTACAAGCACTAGCATAGTGTCCTTCTCCCCCACATCGGAAACATCGAAGCACTTGCCCCAATTGCCTCCCGAAATTCTGGTTCCCCGGGCGACTCTGCCCACCGTTGTTATTCTGGGGTCGATTATAAGGTTTAGCAACTTGCTTCCCCTTGTTCTGATAACTCGCCCGACTAGGGCCTCCCGAATTAAAATTCCCTACTCGGCTAGCCCTCTTGTTTTTCATATCTTCCACTTCTCTACATTTCTCCACCAGCGCTTGGAAACGTTGAATTCCCAAGGGTAAGACGGAATCTTGAATCTCATACTTCAATCCGTCTTGGAAACGATGACACATGAATGGTTCATCAATTTCTTCACGGAAGAACCTGAAATGCCTCGATAGTGATTCAAATTTAGCAGCATACTCGCCCACAGTCAGGCTCCCCTGGTGAAGTTTCAGAAAGTCGTCACCCAACTTAGTCCTGGTACTCATCGGAAAGTATTTGTCTAAAAACTTTCTTTTGAACGATTCCCAGTTCACCTCCTCGTGGGCTGCTCCCATCAATAACCTTGCACTCCTCCACCAGTACTCAGCATCCCCCAACAGCATATAAGTGGCATAGCTGACCTTCACTCCCGCCTGACACTTTATCATATCAAAGATCTTCTCCACTTCTTGGATCCATTGATCCGCCTTCTCTGAACCCTCATCCCCCTTGAACTTAGGAGGATTGTAACGACGGAAGTCTTCTAACCCTCTTGGCAACAGAAGCAGCCATGTTGTTCATAGCCTCCGCCATTCGATCGTCCCTATTAGCATTGGCTCTTGGAACGTCATCCCTTCTTGGCGGCATGGTTTTTCCTATAAAACCATCATCAAGTAGAGTCTTAACACTACATCAAATAATTCCAAAACTAGCTTCCGACCACCGTAACACATAATAATTATTGTGGACCTGACAACTCAACCCCCTAAATCGACGCATGATCAGATAATAACTCCCAACTTATAGGTTGACCTACAATCTATAACTAAGGCTCCACAGCCCCCAAAGAAAACCAAACCAAAGCTCTGATACCACAATGTAACACCCCGATTTTCAAAGCGAGGGTGTATTTTTTTTTCAAAAGAAATTAAAATAAAACAGAGAAATAAATGAGGTAATGACTTTGGATAAATAATCGAGTCATTATAATTTATAAGCAGCGGAAAAATTTCTCAAAGTATGGATCCAAAATATTTACACATAAAAAAGTGGTACATGTAACCCACCGAAAATAACATGTCAAGCTAACAATATTAGTAAATGTACAGTTTTCCAGTTCAAAATAACGTAATCCAAAAAAAGACATAAGTTCCCTCTATGTCATCCTTATCTGATCATTCTTCAAAAAAACTATAGCTATACACCCTGAGTGATCTCCACGCGCCCCGTGAGATCCTCCTAACGTAGCTTCAGTCAAGCATTCCCATCTACGTTCCCATCCGTAGGGTACGAACCAGTAGGATTGTACTGGCTCTCATCTGAGGGCAAAGCCCAGATTTCCACAATAGTTGTAAAGGGTCGCCGACCGAAATTAACAGTTAACACATAACATTTAAGTTTTTAAATGCACAAAATAACCTTTCAACTAAGCATGCACCTTAAAAGGATTTCCATATGCTAAAAGTTCATCTAACAGTTGCCAAATAAAAATGAAATCAAAATAAGGTTCTCAATTCAACAAGTAATACATAACAAACCAAAACATTGATAAGTCAATTGATCAATCTGTTATCTAACTCAAAATGAGAATTTCTACTAAGCCAATCGATTTCCAAATCGATTTCCTGAAGGAATTTAGTAAAATTTGAACTCTGGGCTCAATTCAATCGATTGGGAAATCGATTGAATGAATGACTGAGCCCCGGTATTAATGCCAATCGATTTTGTCAGTTTTGTTGAGTTCCTGTCTTTCTGCCAATCGATTTCCTAATCGATTTCTTAAAAGGTTTTGAAAAACATATTTATACAATGGATTGGCAAATCGATTATGTCAAATTAGGAAAGTCCTTGTAACGCATCCCTACATATTCTTCCAAAAATACATAAACTAACTCAATCACATTCATACACAATTCCACATCTTAACACTTAGCAATTCCCACACAATCACCAAGACAAATTGAGTTTCGAAATAGTTTTACAACCCATCACTCTTACACTCAATAATCAATTCATAACACTTAGCAATTTCAACACAATTACCACGACAACTCAAATTCAAAACTGTAACACCCCGTTTTTCAAAGCGAGGGTATATTTTTTTTTTTCAAAAGTAATTAAACTAAAACAGAGAAATAGATAAAGAAATGCCTTTGGATAAATAATTGAGTCATTATAATTTACAAGCAGCGGAAAGGTTTCTCCAATTATAAATCCAAAACATTTACATAACCATAAATGGTACATGGAACCCATTCACATAAGAAGTCGAACTGGCAATGATAGTATAAATACAGTTTTCCCAAACTAAAAATACTCCAATCCAAACAGAAGGACACCTAGTCCCTATACATCATCCTAATCTGATCATCCTACCAAAAAGCTATACACCCTGAGTATCTCCACGCGCCCCGTGAGATCCTCCTAACGTGACTGCAGTCAAACGTTCCCATCTCCATTCCCGTCCGTACGAACCGGTATGACCGTCCTGACTCTCATCTGAGGGCAAAGCCCAGATTTCCACAATAATTGTAAAGGGTCACCAACCAAAAAAATAACAGTTAACACATAGAAATTAAGATTTTAAATGCTCAAAATAACCTTTCAACTAAGCATGCACCTTAAAAGGATTTTCCATATGCTAAAAGTTCATATAATACTTGCCAATTAACAATGAACTCAAAATGAAGTTCTCAAACCATCAAGTAATACATAACTGACCAAAGCATTGATAAATCAATTGAGAAATCGATTATCTAACTCAAAATAAGGACTTTTGCTGAGCCAATCGATTGCCAAATCGATTTGGTCAGTTCTGCTGAGTTTTTGCATGACCAAATCGATTTCTAAGTCGATTTTGTCAGTTCTGATGAGTCCCTGGGTTGCCAAATCGATTTCCAAATCGATTTCGGCAGTTTTGCTGAGTTCCTGCCTCTCTGCCAATCGATTTCCAAATCGATTTCTTAAAAGATTTTGAAAGATATATTTATACAATCGATTGGCAAATCGATTAGGTCAAAATGGTGAACTTCCTGCAACTCATCCAATCGATTGGGAAATCGATTTCCCTGATCGTTTTTCCAAAAATTCATGCATTTACTCAAGTCATTCCTAATCAAGTTCACAACCTAACACTTAGCAATTCCTACACGATTACCACGGCAATTGGGATCTCGATAACCATCATACTTACACACAACAATCAACACATAACACTTAGCATTTTCAACGCAATTACCACAACGACTCAAATTCAAATCACTTAATCATAAAACTCAAATCAACCACGACTCGCGTGCCAAGCACCCTAATGCAATGCGTATATGCCAAAATGCATGGACTCGGAATTCCAAACCAAAACCCTCCTCGAAGGGCCGTAAATCATAATCGTACCGCCTATCGCAGGCCAAAGTACCAATTACCGAGGTGCCACCTATCACGGGTCAGCACGATTTACTAAAATGCGTAAATCATAAACGTACCACCTATCACGGGTCAGTACAGTTTACCGAGGTGTCACCTATCACGGGTCAACACGATTTACTAAAAGAAAAAGCGGGAATCGTAAACGTACCGCCTATCACAGACCAGTACTGTTTACCTAGGTGCCACCTATCACGGGTCAGCACAATTCACCAAAAACGTAAATCGTAAATGTACCACCTATCACGGGTCAGTACAGTTACCATGGTGTCACCTATCACGGGTCAACACGATTTACTAAAAGAAAAAGCGGGAATCGTAAACGTACCGCCTATCACAGACCAGTACTGTTTACCGAGGTGCCACCTATCACGGGTCAGCACAATTCACCAAAAACGTAAATCGTAAACGTACCACCTATCACGGGTCAATACAGTTTACCGAGGTGTCACCTATCACGGGTCAACACGATTTACTAAAAGAAAAAGCGGGAATCGTAAACGTACCGCCTATCACAGACCAGTACTGTTTACCGAGGTGCCACCTATCACGGGTCAGCACAATTCACCAAAAACGTAAATCGTAAACGTACCACCTATCACGGGTCAATACAGTTTACCGAGGTGTCACCTATCACGGGTCAACACGATTTACTAAAATATAAATCGCAAACGTACAACCTATCACGGGTCCGTACAGTTTACCAAGGTGTCACCTATCACGGGTCGACACAATTTACCAAATGAAATGCATGAGCATACACAGACTCCATTCACAACAATCGTTAAGCAAATGCAGATATTAAAAGATTCCCCATTTTTAATACCCATTTAACTTAAACGACCTTCAAACAACATTAATTAAATAAGTCATTAAGAGATTCCCCGTTCTTAATACCGATTTAACTTAATGATTTTCAAAACAAAACGTTAAGCAAACAGTCATATTAAGAGATTCCCCATTCTTAATACTCATTTACCGAAACGATTTTCAAAAACGATAGTTAAGTAACCGAGACATTAAGAGATTCCCCATTCTCAACGCCCAGTTAACTTAAACATTTTCCTCAAATACACATTAAGTAAACCGAGGTATTAAAAGATTCCCCATTTTTAATACCCATTTAACTTAAACGACTTTCAAACAACATTAATTAAATAAGTCATTAAGAGATTCCCCGTTCTTAATACCGATTTAACTTAATGATTTTCAAAACAAAACGTTAAGCAAACAGTCATATTAAGAGATTCCCCATTCTTAATACTCATTTACCGAAACGATTTTCAAAAACGATAGTTAAGTAACCGAGACATTAAGAGATTCCCCATTCTCAACGCCCAGTTAACTTAAACATTTTCCTCAAATACACATTAAGTAAACCGAGGTATTAAAAGATTCCCCATTTTTAATACTCGTTTAACTCTAATGGTTTTCAAATTCCACAGAAACAAATTCAAACATACTTTCACATTCAAACCATAATTCACAACAACCACACCAATTAACAAACATCAAGTACGAACACACCAAATACAACGAACACAAATCACGCAACATAACACCCAGATACATCAAATTTCATTTACCACGAAACATTCATCACTATAAACAAAACCTAACTCTAAGGTTTTTACCCATAACGCACTAGTTTCGTTTTTCCCCAAATCGATACATTTAACCCTAACAAATTCCTTCCCACACAACTACAGATAAGTCCCTAATGCAAGCTAGAAGTTTGGAAGGAGCCCTTACCTCAACGTTAGCTTTAACGCGCGTTTCCGGTACCACGAGTAATTCCGGTAAAATCTCCGCTCGCAACGCCGCTTCCAAATTAGTTCACTAGCACCGTAGCGTGGTGGTGAGCAACTTTCCCTTCTATCTCTTCGAGAAAAGAGGTTTGGATCTAGAAGAAACGGAGGGGTTTGTGTTTGGATCTCAAAACCGTTTTTCTTCGTTTTCGAATCAAAGAGGAAGAGTGGAGTTGCGAAAACCTTGATCTAACTCACACCCAACCTTGGGTCACTAGCTTTGAAGAAAAGGAAGCAACGAAAACGAAAAATGGAGAAGGATGGATTTTTGGGTTGCTTGCGTGAGGCTCAGAGGAAGGAGATGGAAATTTTAGA
>NC_021165.2:42862289-42863837 GCF_000331145.2 Cicer arietinum
AAATATTAAGAGATTCCCTATTCTTAATATTCTTTTAACTTAAACGATTTTCACAACAAACATTAAGCAAACAGAAATATTAAGAGATTCCCCATTCTTAATACTCTTTTAACTTAAACGATTTTCACAACAAACATTAAGCAAACAGAAATATTAAGAGATTCCCCATTCTTAATACTCTTTTAACTTAAACGATTTTCACAACAAACATTAAGCAAACAGAAATATTAAGAGATTCCCCATTCTTAATACTCTTTTAACTTAAACGATTTTCACAACAAACATTAAGCAAACAGAAATATTAAGAGATTCCCCATTCTTAATACTCTTTTAACTTAAACGATTTTCACAACAAACATTAAGCAAACAGAAATATTAAGAGATTCCCCATTCTTAATATTCTTTTAACTTAAACGATTTTCACAACAAACATTAAGCAAACAGAAATATTAAGAGATTCCCCATTCTTAATATTCTTTTAACTTAAACGATTTTCACAACAAACATTAAGCAAACAGAAATATTAAGAGATTCCCCATTCTTAATATTCTTTTAACTTAAACGATTTTCACAACAAACATTAAGCAAACAGAAATATTAAGAGATTCCCCATTCTTAATATTCTTTTAACTTAAACGATTTTCACAACAAACATTAAGCAAACAGAAATATTAAGAGATTCCCCATTCTAAATATTCTTTTAACTTAAACGATTTTCACAACAAACATTAAGCAAACAGAAATATTAAGAGATTCCCCATTCTTAATACTTATTTAACTTAAACGATTTTCCCAAACACGCATTAAGTAAACCGAGATATTAAAAGATTCCCCATTTTTAATACTCGTTTAACTCTAATGGTTTTCACGCCAACATTAAGTAAACGTAGACATTAAGAGATTCCCCATTCTTAATACTTGTTTAACTTAAACGATTTTCTCAAACACACATTAAGTAAACCGAGATATTAAAAGATTCCCCATTTTTAATACTCGTTTAACTCTAATGGTTTTCACGCCAACATTAAGTAAACGTAGACATTAAGAGATTCCCCATTCTTAATACTCGTTTAACTCTAATGGTTTTCAAATTCCACACAAAACAACTCAAACCTATTATCAGATCCAATCCACAACTCATACCAAAACACATCAATTCATTTCTCCACAAAATCCAACCATACACATATCAAATTTCATCAGTATTAATTAAGAACACGTCAAATACGACGAACACAAATCAACACAATCCACCACTCAAACACAACAAGTTTCATTTACTCAAAATCATACATAAATGAGTTTAAATTCATTTTCCACGAAACATTCATCAATATAACCAAAACCTAACTCTAAGATTTTACCCATAAAGCCTTAGATTCATTTTCCCCCAAATCAACACTCTAACCCTAACAAAATTCTTTTCCACACAATCACAGATAAGTCCCTAAATGCAAACTAAAAGTTTGGAAGGAGCCCTTACCTTCACGTTAGCTTTCACGTTCGATTACGGTACCGCGAGTAAATCCGGTAAAATCTCCGCTCGCA
>NC_021165.2:42863931-42866303 GCF_000331145.2 Cicer arietinum
TTTTGAAATCCCCCACTCTCTTTTCGAATCCGAGAAGGAGGAAGGAGTTGGGAACTTGATCTTTCTCACCCACTAGCCTTGGGTTTCAATTCTCGAACTTAAAGGAAGCAAAGAAAACGAAAAATAGAGGAAGGATGGAGAAGCTTTGCGCGAGGCAGAGGAAGAGGATGGAAAATGTTGTTTTCTCTACTTTGTCTTTCTTTCCCTTGTTTTTCCTTTCTTTCCTTTTCTTTCTTTCCTTTATATATCCTTTTCTTTTCTCCCCAAACAAATATATACATAATGATATTTATATATATTATATATATATATATATTAATTACTTTTAACAAATATCTCAAAATATCTAGATATTTGTTAAATTCCCATTTCACCTGTAACGCACTAAATTCTTCGTAAAGGATTCACCGCAGTTAATTTAATTTATTCATCGATGAGTAATTCTAATCGGCATTAAAATATCTTTTTGATCATATAAACTCCAAAATATTAATAACTTTGGCTAAAAAGCCTCCGAGCCAATATCCAAAATACACTGAAATACATAAAGTATACTTTAAAATTATGGGTCTTACAGTATATATAGTCTAATATTGGAAAATGGAAACCAAGGTCCAAGGTTATGCATACAAGTCTGATTTCAAAATAGACCAGATCAAACATATTTTAAAAACAGAACAGATTTGATATGATTTATCAAGTAACAATTTATCTGATTTATCAGGTAACAATTTATATGATTTATCAAGGTTATGCCATATACTACCAAGTAATATTTTATATTATTTATCAGGTAACAATTTATCAGATTTAGTGACAACAAAAAATTAATAAGTACAGTAAATGAGACTACAATCACTCAGTAGAAATGAGCGCACAATAGTGGAGTAGTATATGAGGGTTCAACGAGAAGAGGGCGCACAATAGAGGAGGATTCACACATTAGAGGAGAGGAGAGTTTGTAGGGTTATGGAGAGAATGTATTAAATATGTCTTTATTTATTTAAAAGGAATGATTTTTATCAAATACACACCATTTTACAACACTTATATCAAAAACGCTCTAAAAGTCCTTGCAATTATGTGAATATACAAAGCGCTATAAAAGCATTGTAAATATAATTTGGGAGCGCTATAATTTACAGCCCTTGTATACAAAGCGCTCTAAAAAGCGATGTAAATATTATTTGAGTGCGCTATGTAAGACCTGTAGTTTTAAATTCTAATTTATGTATTTTGGTATTGAACTCTGAGGCTTTTTAGCCAAGTTATTGATATTTTGTGAGTTTAATGCTCAAAAATATCTTTTGATGCCCCGATTAAAATTATTCGTCGATAAATAAATTAGATTAAGTACGGCGAATCTTTTGTTGAAGAATAATTTATTTATGTTACGAAGAATTTAATACTGGGCAATTTTGTTAAAAATATCTCGGGTTGCTGAAAATTGTATCTGTCAACTGAGTTGCAACAAGAGTAGATATTTTTATCAAATGGTTTGAGAGGTTATGGGCGAAATGGTAATTTTGATAAATATCTAGATATTTTTAGATATTGGATTGGTTTAATTAAGATTTATATATATAAGTAATATATATATGTGTGAGAAGAAAGAAAAGGAAAGGAAAGAAAATAGAAGAAAGGAAAAACAAAGGAAAAGGAAAGAAAAGGAAAAAGGAAAGAAACCGTTTCCTCTCCCTGTTGCTCGCAAACCCATATTTGTTCTTTCTTCTTCTTCATCTTCTTTGCTTCCTTTTGCTTCAAGAAAGGAAACCCAAGACTTGGTGGGTTAGAAAACAAAGATTTCTCAACTTCATTCTTCTTGTTTGATTCGAAAACAAAGAAAAATAGTGTTAGGGGTTTCAAAACCGTCAAACATAAACCCTCATGTTTCTTTTAGATCTAAGCTTCGTTTCGAGAAGTGATAGAAGGGAAAGTTGCTCACCTCCATGCTACGGAGCTAGTGAACCAACTTTGGAAGCGACAACTCGAGCAGAGATTTTACCGAAATTAGTTGTGGCGTCGTAATCGCTCGTTAAAGCTATCGCTAAGGTAAGGGCTCCTTGAAAACTTTTAGTTTGCATTTAGGGACTTATATGTGGTTGAGTGGAAAAGAAATTTGTTAGGGTTGAAGTGTAGATTTGTGGAAAATGAATTTAACTCATTTATGGGTGGTTTTGAGGAAATGAAATTTGATGTGTTTGAGTGGTGGGTTGTGATGATTTGTGTTTTGTCGTGTTTGACGTGCTCATAATTAAGATTATAAATTTTGAGATGTGTTTGTGTGGATTTTGTGGAAAAATGAATTGATGTGATTTGGTGTGAATTGTGGATTGAATTTGAGAATATGTCTGAGTATGCTCTGTGTGGAA
>NC_021165.2:42866608-42875306 GCF_000331145.2 Cicer arietinum
ACATTTTTAGTAAATCGTGCTGACCCGTGACAGGTGGCACCTCGGTAAATAGTACTTCGGCTTGTGATAGGCGGTACATTTACGATTTACATTTTTAGTAAATCCTGCTGACTCGTGATAGGTAGATCCTAGGTAATTTAGTACTTCGGCCTGTGATAGGTGGTACAATTATGATTTACAGCCCTTCAAGGAAGGTTTTGGTTTGGAATTTCGAGTCCATGCATTTTGGCATATACGCATTGCATTAGGGTGCTTGGCACGCAAGTCAAGTTTGATTCAAGATTATGATTGAGTGTTTGAACTCAAGTGGTTGTTGTGGTTGTGCTATAATTGCTAAGTGTGAATGTTTGGGATCTGTGTGTAAGTGTGATTGATTGCAAAACCTTTTCGAAACTCAAGTTCTCATGATGATTGTGCTATAATTTCTAAGTCTGAATGGTTTGGATTTGTGTGTAAGTGTGATTGATTGCAAAACCTTTTCGAAACTTAAGTTGTCATGGTGATTGTGCTATAATTGTTAAGTGTGATTGTTTGGATTTGTGTGTAAGTATTGATTGAATTCGAAACCCTTTTAAAAGCTGAATTTTGCTGTTTTCTGCAGTTTTCTGATGTGTATTCGAATACAGAAGGTTGTATTCGAATACAGAAGGCTGTATTCGAATACAGAAGGTTGTATTCGAATACAGAGATGCTGTATTCGAATACGACAGTGCAGTTTTGTTTAAAACTTTATTTTCCAACTTTGTTTATGCATGTTTGGCATATGGAAACCCTTTTAAGGTGCATGCTAAGTTGAAAGGTTATTTTGTGCATTTAAAACTTAAATGTTATGTGTTAATTGTTAATTTCGGTTGGTGACCTTTATAACTATTGTGGAAATCTGGGCTTTGCCCTCATATGAGAATTAGGATCTTCCCACCGGTTAGTACCTTGTGGATGGGAATGTAGTTGAACACACTTGACTGGAGCTGTGTTAGGAGGATCTTGCGGGGCATGTGAAGATCATCCGTGATGTATAGTTTTTTGTAGAATGATCAGATTAGGTTGACGTATAGGGACTAGATGTCTTTCTTATTTGGGTTGTGTTTATTTTAATTTGGAAGACTGTACCTATACCAATATTGTCAGTTTGACACTTTATTTTGATGGGTTCCATGTACCACTCTTTGATGGGATGTGGGGAGTTAAAAGTTTTGGGCAGTGCTTTTGTATAGGTGTCTGCCGAGAATACCCCAGAGGTATGAGCTATGTCTGATAGGCCTCATAGCCCCAATGTATTTTGATGTTTGAATACTTTGGATTTTTATTTCAAAAACTATTCTGCTGCATGTAAATGTTGTTGACTTTTGTCGTTGTGTTACGACTTAAATATTTATCCAAAAGTATTTCCTTCTTTATTTCTTTGTTTTTATGAATTTGTTTTGAAAAAAAAAAATACACTCGCGCTGTTAAAAATCGGGGTGTTACACGCTATATTTTACAACGCTTATATCCAAAGCGCTATGTGACCCTAGAACAGCGCTTTCAGCAAAAGCGCTGTAAATATTATGACCCTATATGACCTTACAATAGCGCTTTTGCGAAAGTGATTGTCAGAAAAGCGTTGTTTTATCCTCTGTTAATTTTAAAATATTATATAATAGCGCTTTTAGTTAAAATGCGCTGTAAAATGCGCGCTACCAAATGATAATTTTGGCATAATGACAGCACACGATTTCACGTTGTAAACAAATATAAAATGTTGGTTTAACATTGAATCGTTCAAATTACACAATAAATTTTCTACAAACAATTAAATTCAGTCGTAGATTTAGATTGGACAATTAAAGCGTGACAATGTGTGTAATCCAAATCCACTAAACCTAGAGCTCACCTATTCCTAAACTCAATTGAATTTTGGTCACCAAAGCAAAAGACAAACACCAAAATAAAATGTACTCTTCACACTAAATTGTTTCTCTTATTTTTTTTAAAGTTTCATCCCCTACACCACCGGATTTGCAACCAAACATTGAGAGAGAATCAAAACCTTCTACGTTGCGTAACTTATTATTTCATCAAATTAGTTAAAGGATTAAAATAATATGAACTTTCATCTTGGCAATTTCAACAAGGATGAACTAGAAAGGTGTGATCTAGATCTAAGGCAAATGTACAAATTTTGGAGAGTGAAAGAGGTAAGAGATAGCGGAGAGAGAAGAAGAAAAAAGTCAAACCCAACGTTATCAACTTTCAACAAAAATCTTATGTCTCTTAAAAAGAAGATTCAATATTTGAGTATTCTCAACTTAAAAAAAAGTTAAATAAATTTATAAGTCTTTATGAAATTTTAAAATTTTAATTCTTATAAAATTTTTTGTCAATTTTTAGTTCTTTAAATTTTTTTCTCTTCATTTTTGTTCCCTAATTTTAAGCCATATATTCTTCGAATTTTTTTAAAAAAAATTTAATAAGAAGTTTTATTTATAAATTAAATAATCATTTTTTAAGCAATTTTCACTCAAAAATGTTAAATTTATAGAGACTCATTATAAATTAAATTTTTAAGAGTGTCATTATAACAAGTTTTCATACAAAATTTTTAAATTTTTTAACTAGCGATAAATTAATTATGAATTTTTAAGCGCCAAAAATTCATATTTAATACATGTTTTATTAAAAAAAATTATAAATCTTATAAGGAAATTTAAAAACATATGCTAAATAGTATTGTAAAAAATCATTCAAAATCTGAGGATACACAATAGTTTGTTAAAAATTAGGGACCAAAAATCAAAAAGAAATTTTTAAGAGCCTATAAGTTGACGAAATTTTATATAAAAACTGAAAATAAAATAATAAAATTTTATTGGAATTAAAAATTTATTAACATAAAAAAAATCTGGAAAAAAAAATTTTATCTCACCTTGAACAAAAAAATTTTAATTTTCTCAAAATTCGGATACTTATGATGAAGAGCTGAAGAAATTTGGTCATTTTGTGAAGTGAGATTGTTTTACTAAAGACAGATCCATAAATCTATCTAATTACGGGCAAAAAAATTAATAATAATATTTTATTTAAAAAAAATTAGAACAATTATTTTTGCATGAGAAAAAATGTATATAAGTAATGCATATTAAAGATGGTTAAAAATAAGGAGTTTTTTTATTATTATTTTTTTATCTCAAGAGAAAATTATAAACAAATCCGGAATATGCTTTATAAATAAGACGAAATATGTGCAAGAGAGGAGGGACCCCAACCCATATGAAAGAACATGGGGTGAGTGACAAGGGAATGGGAATATGAGGGAAGTAGAAGAGGAAAATTTCATTTGCAGTTCTAAATTCATCTATTTTTATTTCAAATTTAATACAGGAAGGAAAAAATAAATTTAATTTTAGAGTGACGATTTATTTTAATCTTTCACAAAACATAGAGAGAATTTTCTTCAAAAGCATCCTCAACTTAAGGAGCAGCAGTATGTGTTGAGGGATTTTTACTGAGTTTTGGAGATTGAGGAAGAGTAGAGTCAGCCGAGTCAAACGAGGGAGTAGGAGTGTGAGCAGTAGGAATAAATGGTGGAGAAGCAGTAACTTGAGGAGGTGTATCCTTGATAGGTTCAGATTGTGGATTTGGAGATGGAGAACAAGAAGTCTTCTTCTTCTTTGAAGCTGTTTGTGGGGCTCTTGAAGTTGGGGTTTGTTCAGGAAGATCAATTCTAGTTTATTTGACATTTTTCATAGAGAAGGAGTTGTTAAACTGAACACATTGTTCATCATCAAGAGGTACTTTAAAAAACTTAAAAACTTTGATCAGGATCATCACGTAGGGAGCTGATCGACCCAAGACAGAAGCATTCAACATGAAACTAAAAATTATATTTCCTAAATGAAGAGTTGTTACAGTCAGTAGATGATGAATAATCAGAATATCAAGCTCGGTTACCTTTTCAAAACTTCCTTCCCTAGGCACTATAGAGTGAAGGATTTGGCATAAAGTGGTGGGATTTACTTCCAAGTGATCTCCTTTGAGTACGAAGCTAAAACCGGAGCTTCCTTTAGAACCATTACGTGCAACGTAGAAGGCTTTCACGAGGCACGGGTATTGGGGTTCATTTATCTGAAAAAAGGAAGTCCATCCTAGCTGATCAAAGACTTCTTCGACATTGAAACCAACTCGTTTCAAGTCAACAAGATCAATGTGCTTTCCATTGACTATAGATTTATTTTGCCATTTGGAAATATAATTTGTCTCTAAATCTGGAGAATCAAAGAGGAACAGTTGAAGCTATTTTGGATGAAGATGAACGTGATTTTTTGGAAGGAGGTTGTTTTCTAGATCTTTTTGGAGTGGATTTTTCATATGATGATTTAGGGATGGATGCCGCAGACGTGATTTCCTCAGGATCATCCGTAAGTGTTGTCCTGAGGAACCTTTTTCTTTGAAGAGACAGCCCCAGGCAAAATTCAAGAGGATCTCCTAATCGATGTAGAGGCAATGGTGTTTGAAGAGGAGAGGTTTTTGGATTTTGGAGTAGGAGGTTGAGAAGGTGCATGAGGAGGAGAGGCAGTACATTAGTCTTTTTCTTGATCATCAGACTCAGAGCTTGAATAATTGTGAAAATTCTTTTCTAGACCAAGAGATGAGATTTTACGCTTGGCAGTATGTTTGATGCGTGCCATTTTGGAGGATGAACAACAAAGAGTTTGAGAGGAAGGTAGGTTTTTTTTGGAAACTGATAGAAGAGTCAAACGATTAAGGCATAGAGAAGAGAGAGAAAGAAAAAGAAATTAAAAGAGAAAGAGAAAAAATTAAAAGAGAGAGAGAAAAAAAAATTAAATGAGAGAGAGAAGGAGAGTCGTTTGATGAGGCATGATGATGAAGACTAGGGTAGGTTATAGGAATCATGATGACTGTCATTTAATGCAGTATGCGCATTAAATATGAGATGGGAAGTATGAGAGGCGTGCCACCAGGCGGACCAATGGGAAACGTGAGGCATGCGCAAGCCTTGTCTAACGTGACAAGAGGGAGTTTCACCAAAGAGGACATTGAGTTTACAGTTGGTTTTCCTATCCTCTGACCCTTAGGCTCTTTTCAAGGGATCTGATTTGATATTGCCTTAAGAATATTTTGACTTAGAGAGTAATCCTCTAGTTGATTCTTTATCCACAGTAATTGTGAGCAGCATTGTGCAGCTGATACATATTCAGCATCTGTAGTTGATAGAGCAATGGTACATTGTTTTTTGCATGACAAACTTATTAGAGACTTACCAAGAAATTGGCAAGCTCCACTTGTGCTCTTCCTTTCAACTTTGTCTCCCGCATATTCAGCATCACAATAAGTTGTGAGGTCAAGATTTGAACATTTCTTGTACCAAATTCTCATATCGATCGTCCCTACAAGATATCTAAAAATCCTTTTTACTGCAGTGAGATGAGATTCTTTAGGAGATGATTGAAATCTTGCACAAAGACCGACTGCAAAAACTATGTCTGGTCTACTGGCTGTTAAATACAGCAAGGATCCAATCATCCCTCTATACTCTTTTTCAGATATTGGAGTTCCTTCATCGTCCTTGAGTAGTATGGAGGATGGGTGCATAGGAGTTCTCATACTCTTGGCAGAACTCATATTATATTTTTTGAGTAAATCCTTGGTGTATTTTTCTTGAGATATGAAGATGCCAGTTTCCAGTTGTTTGATTCGCAAACCCAGAAAAAAATTTAGTTCTCCCATCATACTCATCTCAAACTCACTTTGCATGAGGTTGGAGAATTCTTCACACATGATTTCATTAGTAGACCCAAATATTATGTCATCAACATATATTTGTACAATTAACAGATCCTCTTTAAGAGTTTTCTTAAAAAGTGTAGTATCGATATGTCATCTCACAAATCCATTTTCTTTTAGAAAAGAACTTAACCTCTCATATCAAGCTCGAGGAGCTCTCTTTAATCCATACAGAGCTTTTGAGAGTTTGAACACATGATTGGGCTTCTTTTCATCTTCAAACCCAGGAGGTTGGTGAACATATACCTCCTCATTTAAGAACCCATTCAAGAAGTAACTTTTGACATCCATTTGGAATAGTTTGATACCTTTATGAGTAGCGTAAGCTAAGATGATTCTTATTGCTTCAAGTCTTGCTACGGGTGCAAAGGTTTCATCATAATCAATTCCTTCTTGTTGGTTGTAACCTTGTTCCACTAATCTTGCTTTATTTCTAATGACTTCTCCATACTCATTCAGTTTGTTTCTGAATATCCATTTAGTTCCAATGATGGATTTTTCTAGAGGACAAAGCACAAGATTCCACACTTTTTTTTTCTTTCAAACTGTGAAAGCTCTTCCATCATAGCTTCAACCCATGATTTGCCAACAATTGCTTGATCATTTGTTTTGGATTCAACTTGGGATATCATGGCCATGTTGATATGATTTTCCCTTAGAGAATTTCTGATTCTAACACCATCGGCAGTATACCCAATGATTAGATCAAGAGGATGATGCGTGACAGTTTTCCATCCTCTTGGAGGTTGCTGAGTGGTTGGATTAGAATCATCCTCTTCATTTGCACTGGGTGCTTGAGAGGATGAATGTTCATCTTCTTCATATTTATCCATATTTTCTAAACACAACTCATCAAATTCATCAAAAACAACATGCATGGATTCCTCCACAGTTTGTGTCCTAAGATTATATATTCTATAACCTTTCGACGTTGTGGAGTATCCTAGAAAAATACCTTCACCAGATTTTGGGTCAAATTTTCCCAAATTTTCTTTATTATTTAGAATGTAGCAATTACATCCAAATATATGAAAATATGAAATATTTGGTTTTCGGCCCTTCCAAAGTTTATATGGAGTTTTGTTTAAAATTTTTCTAATGGATGCACGATTTGAAATATAATAAGCAGTGTTAATAGCTTCGGCCCAAAAGTATTTTTCAATGTTGGCTTCATTTAAAGTAGTTCTAGCCATTTCTTGTAATGTTCTATTTTTCCTTTCAACAACACCATTTTGTTGGGGTGTTCTTGGACAAGAAACATTATGAGAAATATCATCTTCTTCACAAAGATTTTTAAAGAATTCATTTTCGAATTCACCTCCATGGTCACTTCTCACGGAGACAATTTTTGAACCTTTTCATTTTGAATCTTTTTGCAAAAATGGTGGAATGCCTCAAAAGCTTCATCTTTGTGTTTTAAAAATAAAACCCAAGTAAAATGAGAGAAATCATCAACAACAACAAAACCATATCTTTTTCCACTAAGACTTGAAGTTTTGATAGGACCAAAGAGGTCAAATTGAATAAGTTCAAGAGGATGATTTGTTGAAACAATATTTTTTGAGTGAAAGCTACTTTTAACTTGTTTTCCTTTAACACAAGCTTCACAAACTTTGTCTTTCTCAAAATTAATTTTTTGAAGACCTTTAACTAAGTCTAACTTTGATAAATTAGAAATAGTTTTTAAGCTTGTATGACCAACTCTTTTGTGCCAAATCCATCTATCTTTATCAATGGATACAAAACAAGATTCACTAGGTAAATCATCCAGATAAAGTTCATATAAATTCTTTTTTCTAAAACCGGAGAAGAAAACTCCACCCGAGGATGAATGTTTAACCTCACATAGAGTAGGCTTAAAAATAACTTCAAATCCGCTATCACATAATGCTTAGTAAGTTATGTTTTAAACCATCCACATACTGAACATTTTCAATTAGCAGAATTATTTTTATCAATAATACATGTACCTTTTATTTGAGCTTTATCATTGTTACCAAACGTGATTGATCCTCCATCCTTTATCTCCAAGGAAATAAAGCAGTGTTTATCCCCTGTCATATTCCTTGAGCAACTACTGTCCAAGTACCAAGGCTTTCTTTTGTTGATCAGAGGATGAACTTGTGTTAGCGTTTCAAAGTAACTTAGGTACCCATATAGCATTGGGTCCTTGTTGGTTAGTTTTTCCTCTTGTGAGGATTTTCCTTTTGCGATAACAAATAGAATCATGGTGCCCATGTTTACCACGGAATGAACATCCTTTCTTTATGTTGTCATCTTTCTTCTTAGCATGACATATTTTGAAAGTAGGCCCAAGTTTCTTGCAAAAAGTGCATTTTGGCATATCCTCTTGTTTTTTAGGCAAGAAAAAGTTTTCATACAATTTTTGTTTTTGCGAACTTTTAAAACCAATACCAGCTTTGTCAAAGATACCAGATTGAGATCCCATTATCTTTTGAAATGTTTCTGTAGATTTGACAAAGTTGATAATGTCATTTTTTAGTTCTTCAACCTCTATTTTCAAGATTTCCTTTTCTGTGTCCTCTTCTGGAGGATGACTTTTGACATTCTTTTTATTTAAAAGTGCTAGATAATTTCTCATGAGATAACTACAAATCTAGAATGATTTTTTAATACTTCTCATTCTTGGCTTGAAGTTCCTCATTGAGTTTTTTTATTTCATAAAGTTGATTTTTGAGAAAACCACATTTATGAAATAAAATGTTTGAGTCATTTAAAAGATTGTCAAATTCAATTTCTAACTTTTCACAAGTAGGACACAGTTCTGAAATGATTACCTTTTTCGTTTCTGATTTTGCCATGAGACAAAGGTTGACCTCTTCTTCCTTCTCTTGTTCAGAGGATGACTCGTCACTGTCATCCCAAGTTATCATCATGGATTTGTTTCTGTAGG
>NC_021165.2:42875445-42892179 GCF_000331145.2 Cicer arietinum
ACTTTTTCAGTTTCTGATTTTGCCATGAGACAGAGGTTGGTTTCTTCTTCCTTTTCTTGCTCAGAGGATGACTCGTCACTGTTATCCCAAGTAATCATCATGGATTTGTTTTTGTATGGAAATCTTCTTGAGTTCCTTTTGTTGAGAGGACACTCAGTTTTGTAGTGTCTCATCTTGTTGCATCTAAAATAAGTTATCTGACTTTTGTCAGTTTTTTCTTTTTGAGGAGATCTTCTATTATGTCCTCTTCGATTTATCATCCTCTGAATTCTTCTAGAAATCAGAGCGAGTTCATCCTCTTCCTCAGATAGAGGATACTCCGAGCTTTCCTTTTTCATGACATCTTCAGTCTTCTTAGAGGATGAACTTTCTATTTGACTTGTTTTTTAAGCAATCATTTTCCTTTTCTGCTTTGTTGTCAGCCAACAATAATGGTTCATGAGCTCTTAGAGTACCAACTAAATCTTCCAATTTCATGTTGGCCAAGTCTCTTGCTTCTGTAATGGCAGTCACCATTGGCCTCCATTCTTTTGGTAAACTCCTTAGGATTTTTCTTATCCTTTCTTGAACGAAGTATGCCTTTCCAAGAGATCTCAAGTTGTTTAATATGATTGTTAACCTTGAGAACATTTAATCAATGGTTTCCTCTTCCTTCATTTTGAATAGTTCGAAATCTCTTACTCCCATGTCAATTCTTGCTTCTTTCACGTGACTTGTTCCTTCATGATGGATCCTTAGAGTGTCCCAGAGCTCCTTAGCACTTTTGCACTCTTCGACTCTATCATACTCTTCTTTGCTCAAAGCACACGTTAGAAATAAATGAGCTTTAGAGTTTAGGAGTACCTTTGCATTTTCATATGTCGTCTACTGTGCTTGCGGTTTCTCATCAGAGGTTACATCTATGTTGTTGGTTCTGATGACGTGATCCCCATTTTCAACCACATACCACATGTTGTTGTCTTGTGATATGAGAAATAGTCTCATCTTACCTTTCTAGTGCTAGTAATCTGTGCCATTAAAATAGGGAGGTCGGATAGATGATCCTCCTTCAGAAATATACTTAGTTTTTGACATTTTTCATTTTTGGATCTTTTTCTCTTACACTGTTAGATGTAATTTTTAGAGAACCTTGCTCTAATGCCAATTGATGTAGCTAAATATCACTAGAAGGGGGGTTGAATAGGGATTTTGCTGTTTAAAAATAATTTTCTCGTGTTTTGGATACTATCCTCTCAGAGAGGATGGAAACTCGAGGATGGTTGTTTAAATGTTAAATCAGAGCTCAGCAAAGGAAAGAGATAAATGTAAAGAATGACACACACAACTTTTATACTGGTTCACCCAATGAAGGCTACGTCCAGTCCTCACACACTTGTGAGATTTCACTAATGTTCAAACAGATCAACCTCTCATGGAGGATGATTACACTTTGTGTATTCTTTAGCCTCACCAAGCTTACAATCAAGTTTCAACTATTTCCAAGTGTAACTCACATGGAAATTACAGAGTGATATGAATGTGATTGTTTCTCTTTTCTTAAACACTTTCTAAATGGATATTTCAAAGATCTAATGAAGGATTGTAGAAAGTATAAAGAGAGGATGGATATTGCTCTTGATAGCTCTGAGATACTTGATCTTTTTATGCAATGTTGTTGTGTATTTGATAATGAAGAGCTCTCTGCATTTTATAGAGACTTTGAGATGATATTTTCAAGTGGCGAAAGCTTTATGACCGTTGGGGACTTCAATAAAAAAGTCCAAGGTCTTTCCTTATAATTACGAAACTGTCATCCAACTTTCATTTGACTAAAGCAGTCTGTCCTCCTGTACGAGGTTCAGTATACCTAGGACTTTGAACATGTGTTGTCCTTTTCTTTTTCCTTCTTTAAAGCTTGTAACACCACATGTGATGTCCTTTTCTTTTTCCTTTCTTTAAGGCATGTAAAAGCTTCACGTGATTGACTTTTTCTCTTTCCTTTCGTTAAGACATGTGAAGGCTTCTATTTGTAGCTTTTTTTTTGTTGCCTTTATGAAGATTGACTCTATATTGTTTTCAATCATACAAGAATGATATATAGGTCTGCATTTAGCCTTTGCACATGATACGATCGGTTGCTTTCAAAGATGTTGGGTTGCTTTCCAAGATATTGACCATAGACCCATCCTAGTGTAGTCATTCCTCGTACCTTTCTTTTGCCATCTTGCTTCTTTATTTCAAAAGCATTATTTATTCATTCTTTAATACTATTTTGCTTTTATTTAATGAACAAAGCCATTTGTTTCAGCGAGGATGAGTATTCTGCAGATTTGAAGAATCATCCTCTCACGAGGTCATCCTCTCAAATTTCAATCCTCTAGATTTGACTCCGAGGTATAAAACTTGATTAGTGATGAAAGATTTCCGTAAAAAAAATGATGTTAATTTTAATGAGATTTTTTCACCTTTGGTAAAAATGTCATCGATTAGAACCGTGTTGAGTTTGGTAGCTGTTCTTGACTTAGAGGTAGAGCAAATAGATGTAAAAACGGTTTTCCTTCACGGTGATTTGGAGGAAGAGAATTACATGAAGCAACCTGATGTTTTTCTTGTTGAAGCCAATGGAGACTATGTGTGTAGACTGAGAAAGAGTTTATATGGTTTGAAGCAAGCTCCAAGGTAGTGGTACAAAAAGTTTGAGTGTGTTATGTGCTACCAAGGATACATGAAGACTACTTCTGACCATTGTGTATTTTTTAGAAATTTTTTTAATGATGATTTCATTATCTTGTTATTATTTATATGTTGATGACATACTTATTGTTGTGGGAAAAATATTTCCAAGATTAACAGGTTAAAGAAGTAGTTGGACGAGTAATTTGCCATGAAATACATGGGAGCAGCTAAACAAATTCTTGGCATAAGAATCATGTGTGATAGAAAGGAGAATAAACTTTGGATGTCACAAGAACACTATATTGAGAGATGTTGCAAAGATTTTAGATTGAAAACTCTAAGGTTATAAGTATTCCTCATGCTACTCATTTTAAGTTGAGTTCTAAACAAAGTCCTTCAAATGAAGATGATAAAAGAGACAAGTAACGAGTTCCTTATGAGTTTTATGTGGGTAGATAATGTATGCAATGGTGTGTACAAGACCAGATATTGCGCATGTTGTTGGTATAGTCAGTAGATTTTTTCCAAATCCAGGTAGAGAGCATTGGAATATTGTAAAATGGATTTTGAGGTATCTTTGTGGTACTGCATGTATGAGGCTTTGTTTTGGAGGAGACAAACATATTTTGGTGGCGTACTCTGACTCAGGTATGGGTGGAGATATTGAGTCGAGGAAGTACAATTCAAGCTATATGATTAAATTTGCAAAGGGAGTTGTGGCTTGGTAGTCCATATTACAGAAATGTGTAGCATTGTCTACAACTGAGGCAAAGTTCATTCCCATTATTGAAACATGCAAAGAGTTGATTTGGTTAAAGAAATTTTTGCAGAAGCTTGGGTTTATTCAGGGAAAATATGTATTATTTGTCGATAGTCAAAGTGTTATTCATCTTGATAAGAATTCAACATTTCATAGTAAGTCCAAACACATCGATGTGAGGTATCATTGAATACATGATGTTTTGGAAGCTAATTTGTTGGAGTTGGCTAAAGTTCATACTAATTATAATGGTTTTGATATGATGACTAAAGCATTACCAAGATGTAAGCTTGAAACTTGTTGTGATATCTTCGGTTTGACAATTATCTCCACATAGTTGTGGGAGGGAGATATGAGTTAATCTAAGATTTTAAATTGATCTTACAAGATAAACTAAGATACTAAAATATAATTTAAGTACGTTATAAGATATTTTACCATATTCAGTTTCTTTATGCTCAATATTAACGCATTTCCTTTTAAAGCATTCTTTCAAGTTTAGCACACATAAACAAATAAAAATTGAGTTTATATCCTGTGGGAGTTGTTTATAGTTAAAACTATAGGACTTTTTGGTATAAAGCTTGCAACCTGTATGAGTTTCTTACAAGCAAAATTGCGAATGTATATTTAAGATGTCATTTAAATCCAATCAATTAAGATCACAATGTTTTGTGGTATATATTCAGAAGGCCACTTTGATGTGATGTTATTAATAGAGTTTCTTTTTCATTGATTCTCTCCACAATTTTTTTTAAGGTACAGTAATACACAGTGAATATAAACATCTCTCCTAATGAAGAGTATCTTTTTTTTAAAATGAAAAATTTTAAAAACAAAAAAATCATTATTAATAAATATAACATTAATGATCATTTTACAACTATCTTAACAAAATTCGAATTCAGTCTCTTAAGTTTACAATATCATGTTCTTATCACTAAACTAACCCATTCCACTAGCTACAAGTGACCTCATTTGTATAATACTCATTTAATTTGTAGATTCTCATTTTCATTGTCTTTTACTTTTCTTGAGTAATTTTGCTTACCTATTGTTGTAAGGTTATTTAAATTTAATCCAAATTAAAGAAACCAAAATCAGACACTTTTGTTGCATATAAACTCTACAAATAAATTATCAAATAAATGAATTGACAGTTCTGCCTAAAAATTAGTATGAAACAGATTTTACTAGTTAGAGTGCTAGTTTGTGAATCAAAGGAACTTATAGATTGAACTCTAAGTATTATATTTGTTCCATGTTGGAATGCCTTTCATACATGTTAAAAGATTTTGGATTTACCATGTGGTCAATTTTTTTTTGACAGATGACAATGAATTCAGCCTTGTTGATTCATATTGATTCAACTTTTAAAAACTAACTTAAGTTATAGAGTGATTGCAAACTATAAAGTCAATAATCACTTTAAAGGAACCTTATACATTTACCTCACTTGTTTTGCTACTGCATGCAACTTAGTCATGGATTGGATGGGATTCAAAAAACATATTGCATTACAAAGAGTATATGTGAAGACACTAACATTGTACACGGTATGAAAAATTCTTTAAACATTGCATTGTTTCTCACATCACAATAATAATCAAAACCTATTATACTCAATAAATATCTTCCTCTTAAATCCCAAGTTTCCCTCCAACCAAGTGTTCTGCGACAAGCCGACGCAAAATCTTGCCAGTAGCTGTCTTAGGCAAAGAATCAGTAATGAAAACCTTTTTTGGGACTTTAAAAGATGTGAGATTCTTCTTGCAATATATTAGGACCTCTTCTTCATCAATATTTGATCCTTCTCTTGGTATGATTGCACAATGTATCTGTTCAATGGTAAAATGATATTAACAACATAATTTTCAGAGTTAATATCGTATATATACATCTTTAAGCATATATAGTAGTAATCCAAAAATTTGTGAAATCTTTTCATTGCCCTTATTTACTCAATTGTGTTTTTTTGCAGTTAGAACTAATTATGAAATTTGGAATAACTAATGTTTCAAGAAAATTTTCATAATATTGATAACTATACAGAAATATTTTGTCATTGCATGTGTATGTGTCCCACATGTGGGTTGTGAGTTGCTGCAAGGTAACATGTTTTCCTTAATAAGAAAGACATCAAAGGGGTTGATAATGTATGGTTTCAATAATACACGAAATGCTATCTTATGGATTCTACCTTTCAATCACAGAGTATCAGTTTTTATAAATAAAAAATAAAAAATTTGCAATAAAATCTAGGCTGTTCGATCTCGACCCAGCTGAGGAGAAGCTAATTTGATTGGCTAAAACAAAATATGGAATATTCTCTAATAGAAGAGTTTTGTGGTACACCTCAAAGAATAATATAAGACAGAATTTGAGGGATGCAGGTGAAATATCAGTACCACACTGCTACAAGAATCCTCTATTCAATTTGGCTTTTAGGTAAGGTATTATCTTATTGTAGGGCCTCACTCATGAATAATGAATGATCACAGATCACCAAATAATGCTTGTTCCATGTTGGAATGCCTTTCATACATGTTAAAAGATTTTGGATTTACCATGTGGACAATTTTTTTTTGACAGATGACAATGAATTCAGCCTTGTTGATTCATATTGATTCAACTTTTAAAAACTAACTTAAGTTATAGAGTGATTGCAAACTATAAAGTCAATAATCACTTTAAAGGAACCTTATACATTTACCTCACTTGTTTTGCTACTGCATGCAACTTAGTCATGGATTGGATGGGATTCAAAAAACATATTGCATTACAAAGAGTATATGTGAAGACACTAACATTGTACACGGTATGAAAAATTCTTTAAACATTGCATTGTTTCTCACATCACAATAATAATCAAAACCTATTATACTCAATAAATATCTTCCTCTTAAATCCCAAGTTTCCCTCCAACCAAGTGTTCTGCGACGAGCCGACGCAAAATCTTGCCAGTAGCTGTCTTAGGCAAAGAATCAGTAATGAAAACCTTTTTTGGGACTTTAAAAGATGTGAGATTCTTCTTGCAATATATTAGGACCTCTTCTTCATCAATATTTGATCCTTCTCTTGGTATGATTGCACAATGTATCTGTTCAATGGTAAAATGATATTAACAACATAATTTTCAGAGTTAATATCGTATATATACATCTTTAAGCATATATAGTAGTAATCCAAAAATTTGTGAAATCTTTTCATTGCCCTTATTTACTCAATTGTGTTTTTTTGCAGTTAGAACTAATTATGAAATTTGGAATAACTAATGTTTCAAGAAAATTTTCATAATATTGATAACTATACAGAAATATTTTGTCATTGCATGTGTATGTGTCCCACATGTGGGTTGTGAGTTGCTGCAAGGTAACATGTTTTCCTTAATAAGAAAGACATCAAAGGGGTTGATAATGTATGGTTTCAATAATACACGAAATGCTATCTTATGGATTCTACCTTTCAATCACAGAGTATCAGTTTTTATAAATAAAAAATAAAAAATTTGCAATAAAATCTAGGCTGTTCGATCTCGACCCGGCTGAGGAGAAGCTAATTTGATTGGCTAAAACAAAATATGGAATATTCTCAAATAGAAGAGTTTTGTGGTACACCTCAAAGAATAATATAAGACAGAATTTGAGGGATGCAGGTGAAATATCAGTACCACACTGCTACAAGAATCCTCTATTCAATTTGGCTTTTAGGTAAGGTATTATCTTATTGTAGGGTCTCACTCATGAATAATGAATGATCACAGATCACCAAATAATGCAAATAATTGAAGTGTCATCTTGTGAATCACTCCCTCCATTCGATTTAAGGTTATTTAAATATATCAATAAAACAAATTAATTATTATTTTTAATGAAAATATTTGTCTTTTTATATCATATCTTTAATGATTAAATATGTTTTTCGTCTCTATGAATATATTATATTCCGTTTTTAGTCACTCTAATATTTTTTTTCAAACCATGGTCCCTCAAATGTGTTTTATTTATAATTTTAGTCTTTATTTTTAAGTCAATTCATGTATATCATTCGAATTTTTGAATAATTTTTTGCAAATATGTATAAACTATTATTATAATCTCTCATACAGAAAATTAGAACTTTTAACAAAACATTAACTGAATATAAATTTTTAAAAAAATAATATTTAATTCATCATTTGTTAAATAATTATAAATCTTTGTGAAAAATATTATATATATGCATGAAAAAAAATTATTAAAAAATTCAGAATATACAAATAAATTGATTTAAAAACAAAAACTAAAATTATTGCTGAAAAATATTTGAGAGACCACTCTTTGAAGAAAAATTTTAGAAGGAATAAAATAAAATATAGTATATTTATATAGACCCAAAAACTTTTTAATTCAATCTTTAACTATATATTATTTTATTCTGCTTCTTTTTTCTAAAATAAATAGTTAATGATTTTTTTTTGTCTGTTGCTTAAAGAAATTATTAACAAACAATGAAAAATAATTAATATTACATTAAACTTTAAAAATAACAACTAAATATAAACAAAATTATTTTACAAATATATGTTAAAAAATGTATTGTTTGTCCTACACTATCAATAATTGGGATCTAAATTTTCTGAAACCATTAAAGATCAAACAATCTAAATTTTAATATTAAAATTTTTTATTAAACAAAATTAAAAAACAGTTTCGGGATTTAACTGTCCAATTAAGACCGAATAATTTCCACGAGTAACTGCACCTAATTCAATTTCCAACCATTGGATGAGAATCATATATATGTGGAAATTAAGAATATCCGCTCATTTACAGGATCCGCTTGTCTTAGATTTTTTTAAAATAATTTTTATAACATATATATATATATATATATATATTATATATATATATATATATATATATATATATATATATATATATATATATATATATATATATATATATATGTATCTTTTATTATTTTAAATAAATAAGTTTAAAAATAAAGGTTGCAATATAACAGTGATGTGACAAAATCTGCACTAATCCAATAAAATGAAAATGTACACAAATGAGAAAAAAGACAAACCTCTTCCCCATATTTCTGATCTGGTACTCCAAAAGCAACTGCCTGAGCTACCTCTGGATGTGTTAAAAGGACAGCATCTACTTCTATTGGTGATATTTTCTCTCCTGAAATATTTGTAATATAAAATCAAACATGCTATAATTACACATATAATATACATTGCTTTACCAAAAAATAAAAATAAAATCAAGTGCTGCGAAATTAATGGGTAAAATTTATACAATATCTAGTTATCTACTTACTCCCCCTAACGTGTGTACTGTGTACCAAAATCAAAAGCTAATAAACATCGTTGTCATGTTTTTATGTCACATTTATTTCAATATTTATAATTCATTCATGGACAATACATGCAATAATTAATTAAGAAGATTCTTGATCTGTGCTAGACAGCAAATTAAAACTATGGCTAAATTACATTCGTGGTCCTTTAACTTAATTTTAACTTAATTTCAAGTAACGTTTTAATCATTTATCTTTTTTTTTTTTCGATTTAGTCCTTAGCCTTAAAACTATATACAAATAATTAAAACCCCAACATTAAGATATTCATCTAGTAAAAAGAAAAAATTAAGATATTTTTTCATGTGATTAATCCATGTTCGAAAAATTAAATTTCCATAAAATATTTTTGTTTCTAAAATAAATTTAAGAAGCAAAATAAACGTAATATATCTTGTAAAAGAAATAAATTTATTCTATAATTATAAGCCAAAAATAGAAAAATATACCTCCTCTATTTATGAGCTCTTTAATTCGACCCACAAGATACAAATATCCATCAGAATCAAAATACCCAATATCACCAGTATGAAACCAACCAAACAAAAACCCCGTCGTATTGGCTTCATCATTATTCTTATAACCTTTGGTAACATTCTCACCCTTAATACAAACCTCACCCTTAACTTCCACTTCCATAACCCGACCCGACTCATCCAATATAACCATTTCTTGACCCACGGGTTTCCCAACCGACCCAGCTTTGTGGGGCCCATCTTCTGGCAAAGGATTCGAAGACATTAAATGAGAAGCCTCCGTCATTGCATAAGCTTCCAAAACTGGAGCCCCAAATGCTTCCTCTAAACGACCTAGAATAACCGGTGCCAATAAAGCACTACAGCTTCTTATAAGCCGGAGCTTCGGGTACACCGGTTCGGGGTTATTTAAGTGTCGATCTAGTATGATCTGGTGTATGGTAGGAACAGCTGTGTACCACGTGGCGTTGTATTGAATCATGTCTTTCCAAAACGTTGAAGCCGAGAATCTTCCCGCCGATGGTAACGCGACGGAAGCTCCGGCACCGAGTGAACTCAGTAATCCGGCGATTAATCCGTGAACGTGAAAAAGCGGAAGAACAATTACAGTTGAATCTGACTCACTGAGTCGGTAAACCGATTCGATGTTTTTAACCGATGAAACTAGATTGTGTTGACTCAGTGGGACCCCCTTGGGACGACTCGTGGTTCCTGATGTGTGGAGGAAAAGTGCCACGTCGGGTGGTTCGTTAATGAGTTCGGTAACCGAGTTAACTGGGTTGGAGATTAAGTCTGACTCGGGTTGGTTAATCGAGAATTTTAGTTTGGTTTGTTGTTGTTCTCCTTCGATTTGAATTAGTGAAGCCGAGCCGAGAGGAATGTTGAGCTTTGAAGCTGCGGCTTGAGCCGGCTCGTTACCTTCTGACGGTGTTAATAGAAGCTTTGATTCTGAGTCGGATAAATAAAACTCGAATTCTTCCGATGTATAAGCTGCGTTTAATGGCGCGGCTGTGGCTCGAACTCGAATTACGGCTAAAAACAATACAACATACTGAAACAACCATAAAAATTAATTGATAAACAGAAAAAGAAATTAACAAATAAATATTAAAAATCTCTATCAAAATTGAAAACGTACTTCGATGGTATTTGGGAAGGTTAGGGCGACGACGTCGTTTGGTTTGATTCCGGCGGAGATCAGATGAGCGGCGGCGGAGTCGACTAATTCATGAAGGCGCGAGTGAGTGAGGTCGAATTTTCCGGCGACGGAGATGGCTCGCCGGGAGGGGAATTTTTTGGCAACGGATTGGAGTAATCCGGTGAGGGTGGTTGAGGTTTCCATTGTTTCTTTTTTTTTTTTTGGATGAAGAGGTTTGTTTCGGCGATTAAAAGTGTTGGTGGTGAATGGAGAATGGAGAATGAGGTAAGCGTATATGTTGTATTAATATTGAGGGAATATATAGGCACGTGAGTGGCGGTGGCATCTAGGGGAAATAAATTGGTTCAATGTTTCCACGTGGAATACTTGTTGTATAGTAAGCTGATGTCACATGAGGATTCACGTGTTCTTCTTTTTTGTTATAAAAATAGAAATAGTGTTTTTTTTATTTAGAGATTAATTCATTTCATTACATTAAAATTCTAAATACATGTAATGATATAATCAAAGTCACTTAGAAAAGTATAAGAACTAAACATTTTTGTTAGATGAATTATTACTACTAGGAAAATCTAATTTACTGACGGAATTTAGAGACGAAATTTTGTCCATCACAAATAGAGACAGAATTGGAGACGAAAAACAATTTGTGGAGACGGATGTAATAAATTTTATGTTTGAGAAGGAATTTAGAGACAGAATAACCCATCACATAGTTAATATGTCTCTAAATCCGTCTTAAGCTCTATTTCTAAAAGTCACACTTACACTCTAAAAATCAAAAAATTTATAGAGACGAACAATGGCGTCTCAAATGTTTTCCGTTTCTATATTCTAAAGTTTTTCACAAAAAATTTCCTCCAACTACAGAAAAGTTTCCCTCCCTTTAAAATTTTCTCCAACTTTCCAGATTCAATAATTATAATAATAATAATAATAATAATAATAATAATAATAATTATTATTATTATTATTATTATGATTGTTATTATTATTATTATTATTATTATTATTATTATTATTATTTAAAAAAATAAAAAAATAATAATAAAAATCCAATTAATATGTTAAGATCCTCCAACAAACACTAAAAATGCATTCTTTCTAAACCCCTCCACTCCTCCACATTCAGTAAGTGTTGCTGACATTTTCTTTCTAAACCCTAAAAGCACAATTTTTTCATAAACCCAAAATTTCATCTTGCTTCCAATCAATTGGTGTTGCTGATTTGCATCCACTACCACTGCACCGTGGGTTTTGTTGGGTTCAATTATTTTCCTATTTTCTGCATCTTAAATTTAAGGTATGTTTCTATCATACTACATTTATTTCCTTGCAATTATTTATCCCTCTAAAGCTTCAATTCATTTTAGATTCAAGCTCTATTTTTCCATCTTCCTCTTTTACCCTCTGTGTTGAATCCCTAAAGTATGTTTATGTCTTTTAGCATTTGATTCCTTTGTAAAAATTTTAACCTTCAATAATTTTTTAGATAGTTTTGTTTACTTTAATAGCTTTTTCATTAAAACAGTGAGTAGTTTATGTTTTACAAGATTTAAGATGTATTTCTTCTGTTAGATTATATATTAAAATTGTATTTTGTGTGTGTTCTTATTTGAAGTTTATTTGAAGTCTATTAGATTGTTATTTAGTAGTTTATTTTTCATTGTCCTCTGGTTTGGTTAAGTTATATTTGTTTTAATAATTTGAAGTTTGTTATGGGTTCTGTTTTTCCTATGATGCATTGTTAAATTTAGCTGCAATGTTATTTTCAATCATGATTTAGTTAAGCCTTATAATATTTTATTGCTAAAGAAGGAAGAAAACTTTGTTATTTTTCTGAACAGTATACTCTCAATTAATTTATATATTTGATTTATAAAAATAATGTTACAGTTTTATAAATAAACTAAAAAAAATAAAACATTTTCTATATGCTTTTAATCACATATTAATAATGTAATCAATTATAATTTATTTCCTTATATATAAATCAATTTAGATTAATACTATATTGATTGGGTCTCACTATGGACTAGAAAGCTCCATATCTTCTTTTGTCACTGAATTTATAGGAATGCTAATTAAGGCATGTGTAACATATAGTATTGATTAAAATCAACAACATATTTGATTCTGTTTTACTTTTTCCATTATATTTTTTTTGTGATGAAACTTAGGCATGTAGATATGTTCAAAATATATATTAAATTAACAAATAGATGATGTCTATTAATTATTGTCTTCCAATGTGTGACATTCTCACTTTTATTCATTAATCTTATATTTGTTTGTTCTATATCATATACATATATATCCTCAACTACACATGTTAAGAGATTATGTGAAGTGGAAGAAAAAACTTGACTTTAAGTAGAATTTATAACAAAAGTAACTATACATGCAATCACGATGTCATAAACTAGATATAAAAAGAACTTAATTTATGTGTTTTTTGTATTTTTTTTCATTAGATATATTTAGTTGTTCTTCTTATGTAAGTTACAAGGAACGCATAGAACAACGTACGGACATTGTAAAGATTAACTATGTGATTATTTGTTGTATTTCTTTGATTTTGTTAATTAGTTAAATAATTTTTTGTATAGGCTTATCATAATTTATATTATTTACTTTTTTTTTATAGTGGAGACAATCTTAGAGTTAGGTTAATACATTTTGTACTATTTGTTGGCCATATAGTACAAATTCGTACAATAATTTATTATCGTACCAACTAAACCAACCTTAGGACTTTAACCCTTTAAGATTCCTAAATCGTTACAAGGAATCTTCATATAAATTTATTAACTATGGTAATTGACATTCTACTAGTTTATCAATTAGAGAAATGGAAATTCCCGAACATCGCAAGCGGATGGTTAATAGGATGGGTCCTAATAAGAGAAGAGTAGCAGATGAGTATATGGCTGGTGTTTTCGAGTTCGCGCAATTTGCTTGTGCACAAGAAAAATTCAAAAAAGAAGGAAAATTGAGATGCCCGTGTAAAATATGTAAGTGTAAGAAACATCAGTTAGTTGGTGATGTCATGGGACACCTTTGTATGAAGGGATTTATGGATGGTTACTATTATTGGACTAACCATGGTGAAAAAAGGCCTCCAATTCCGTCAGTGGTTTCAAACAACTATTACAAATGTAGTGGGGTTCGGGAAGACTTCAATGACTTTGAGCAAATGGTAATGGATGCAGTCGGACCGTCTCTTGGTACATATATTGAGCAACAAACAAATGACTGTGTAGACCAAATTAGGGAAGATCCTAACCAAAAAGCCAGAATCTTTTTTGATATGTTGAAAGCTGCACAAGCTCCCTTGTATAATGGTTGTGAAAATTATTCTAAACTTTCTGCTGCAATACAAGCTTTAAGTATCAAGTCAGACTTCAATATCTCTAAGATTTGCTTTAATCAATGGATGTATTTTATGGGAAAGGCGTTGCCAAATGACAATCGAATGCCTGACAACTTCTATCGTGCAAAGAAATTAGTGGAAAAGCTTGGATTGGGTTGCATAAAGATTCATTGTTGCCCAAAATGGATGTATGATATATTACTTTCCTGATGATAAAAATCTTCGTAGTTATAAAATTTATGGTGAAGATCGTTACAAAAGCGTCATTAGAAATGGTAAGGTTAGAGAAGTTCCTTTAAAAAATATGTGGTATTTCCCTCTTATCCCAAGGCTTCAAAGACTTTATTAATCAATGCAAATTGCAAGCCAAATGAGGTGGCATCGTGAGAATATAAGAGATCCAGGCTATTTATCGCATCCATCTGATGGATAGGCATGGAAGCATTTTGATGAAAGATATCCCAAATTTTCAATGGACCCTCGAAATGTGAGGCTAGGATTGTGTGCTGATGGATCTGCACCATTCGATAAAACAAGTAGGACATATTCATGTTGGCCAATAATTCTTACTCCTTACGATTTTCCACCTTGGATGTGCATGAGAAGAGAGTTTTTATTCTTAACCATTATAATTCCTGGTCCTTCCAATCCAAAAGGGAAGATTGATGTGTACATGCAACCACTTATAGATGACCTTAAACTTTTGTGGAATTCTGGCGTGATGACTTATGATGTCTCACTACAACAGAATTTTATCATGAAAGCTTCTTTATTATGTACAATTAATGACTTCACTGCATATGGGATGTTGTCTGGCTGGATGAGAATGGGAAAACTAGCCTGTCCAATATGCATGGAGAATACAAAAGCATTCACCCTTCAACATAGTCGAAAAACTACATTTTTTACTGTCATCGACAATTCTTGCCCTTTGATAATTGCTAAAGAAGGAATAAGAATTCTTTTAGGAAAAGGAAAGATGAGACAGTGTTGCCCCCACAAAGGTTGACAAATGAAGAAATATGGGAAAAAGTCAAGCATTTACCAAGCATAATTGGACCTCCATATGATAATTTGTCGGGGTATGGAGTTTTTCACAATTGGACAAAAAAAACCCATCTTTTGGGAGTTACCGTATTGGAAAACAAATCTTCTCCCACATAATCTAGATGTCATGCATATTGAGAGAAATGTGTTTCTCAATATATTGTATATAATAATGGACACCAAGGGCAAGACGAATGACACTTTTAATGCTAGACTGGACTTGGCAGATATTTGTAGACGGAAAGATTTAGAGCTACAAGATGGTGGAGGGGGGAAGCTAAAAAATCCGAAAGAAAATTACACACTAAAACAACAACAAAGATTATTTGTGTGCAAGTGGATAAAAAAACTAAAGTTACCAAATGGGTATGCCTCTACCTTATCTAGATGTGTTGATATGCGAGAAACAAAGTTATTTGGAATGAAAAGTCATGATTTCCACGTGTTCTTGCAATGCTTGCCCCCAATTGCATTTAAAGCTCTACCAAAACCTATTTGGAACACACTTACAGAGTTTAGTCAATTCTTTCGAGAGCTTACTTCACCTTTACTAAAAGAGGATAATATACGTGTAATGGAGCAAAATATTCCAATCATTTTGTGTAAGCTTGAACAAATATTTCCCCCTAGTTTCTTTGACTCTATGGAGCATCTTCCAATTCATTTGTCGTTTGAAGCTAGGGTTGGTGGTCCTGTGCAATACCGATGGATGTATCCTTTTGAAAGGTTGGGTCATCTATCAATGTTTTTAATTAATTACCATGCAATACTTATTGTATTAATTTCTTCAAATACTTTTATTAGGTTTCTTCATGCCTTAAAAGACAAAGTCACCAACACAACTGCTGTTGAGGGATCTATTTGTGAAGGATACTTAGTGGAGGAGACCTCTACATTTGCATCGTACTATTATCCACCCGATGTTCCATGTAGGAGGACAAGAGAGCAACGAAATGATGATGCAGGTGAAGGTTCTTTTGTTGCACAACCCCTATCTATATTAATTATCCCGGATGTCCTTCTGGAAAATGCATCTCATGTTACTTAGAAGAAAGAGAAATGAAAGCTGCACAATTATATGTTCTTCTAAACTGTCCAGACGTTGAGCCATTTTTGTCGTAAGCACTTTGATATGTTATTCTTTCAGTTACTGATTTCTTTGAAAAACAATAAAGTTTCTTAACATGTGAATTTATTGTAGCATATATACAAATTTGCTACAAGAACTTGGTGTAAGCGACTCGGAAGTTGACAAGGAAATCTCTAAATCATTTCCTCATTGGTTTAAAGAATATGTATGGTGATATAAGACCCATAATTTTAAAGTATACTTTTTGTATTTTAGTGTATTTTGGTATTGAACTCGGAGGCATTTTAGCGAAAGTTATTAATATTTTGGAGTTTATATGACCAAAAAGATATTTGATGCCCGATTAAAATTACTCGTCGATAAATAAATTAAATTAAGTACGGTGAATCCTTTACGAAGAATTTAATGCCTTATAGGTGAAATGGTAATTTTAATAAATATCTAGATATTTGGAGATATTTGTTAAAAGTAATTAATATATATAAATACATACATATATATATATATATATATGTTTGTGTGGAGGGAAAAGAGAAGGAAATAGAAAGAAAAGAAATAGAAAGGAAGGAAGGAAAAAGAAAGAACGGAAAAGGGAAAGAAAGAAAGAAAGCAAAATCCATCTTCTTCCTCTGCCTCGCGTGACCCCCTTCTTCCTCCTTCCATTTTCATTTTTGCTTCTTCCTTTTGTTCAAGAATAGAAACCCAAGGCTTAGTGGGTAAGAAAGCAAGGATTTCTTAGCTTCATACTTCCTCGTTGTTTCGAAAACGAAGAAAAACGGTGTTAGGAATTTCAAAACCGTCAAACACAAAGAGATAGAAGGG
>NC_021165.2:42892635-42895226 GCF_000331145.2 Cicer arietinum
GTATTAAGAATGCAGAATCTCTTAATGTCTTGTTTACTTAATGTTTGTTGTGAAAATCGTTTAAGTTAAATGAGTATTAAAAATGGGGAATATTTTAATATCTGCATTTGCTTAACGATTATTGTGGATGGAGTCAGTATATACTCATGCATTTTCATTCTTTTTGTAAATCGTGAAGACCCGTGATTGGTGGCACCTTGATAAATAGTACTTTGGCCTGTGATAGGCGGTACATTTATGATTTACGTTTTTGTAAATTGTGCAGACCCGTGATAGGTGGCACCTTGGTAAATAGTACATTGGCCTGTGATAGGCGGTACATTTACAATTTACGTTCTTTTTAGTAAACCGTGCAGACCTGTGATAGGTGGCACCTCGGTAAACGGTACGGGCCCGTGATAGGCAGTACGTTTATGGTTTACGCTTTTTAGTAAATCGTGCCGACCTGTGATAGGTGACACCTCGGTAATTGGTACTTTGGCCTGCGATAGGCGGTACAATTATGATTTACGACCCTTCGATGAGGGTTTTGGTTTGGAATTCCGTGTTCATGCATTTTGGCATATACGCATTGCATTAGGATGCTTGACACACGAGTCGTGTTTGATTCAAGTGTATGATTGAGTGTTTGAACTTGAGATGTCATTGTGATCGTGGTGATTCTGTGGAAATTGCTTTTGGAGTTGTGTGTGAATGTGATTGAGTTAGTTTATGTAGTTTTAAGAAAAACATGCAGGGAAATCGATTCCCAAATCGATTCTTTTAAAAGCTATTCCTCAAAATCAATTTGGCAATCGATTGGATTCATTACAGGAGCTCAGCCATTTTGACAAAATCGATTTGGAAATCGATTGACTTTAATACAGGGGCTCAATTATTCATTCAATCGATTGAATAAAGCCCAGACTACAGTTTTCACGAAAAAACCTCCGGAAATCGATTTCCCAATCGATTGGATTTAACACATGGGCTCAGTTATTCATTCAATCGATTTCCCAATCGATTGTTTTAAGCCCAGAGTTCAGTTTTCACTAAAACCCTTCATCCAAATCGATTTCCCAATCGATTGGCTTAGTGGAAATTCTTATTTTGAGTTAGATGATCGATTGCTCAATTGGTTCATCAATGGATTGACCAGTTGTTTATTAGTTGATTGATTTAAGACTTATTTTGACTTCATTTTCATTTGGCAAGTATTATATGAACTTTTAGCATATGGAAAATCCTTTTAAGGTGCATGCTTAGTGGAAAGGTTATTTTGTGCATTCAAAAACTTAAATGTTATGTGTTAACTGTTAATTTCGGTTGGTGACCCTTTACAACTATTGTGGAAATCTGGGCTTTGCCCTCAGATGAGAGTCAGGACAATCCTACCGGTTCGTACCCTGTGGATGGGAATGTAGACGGGAACGCCTGACTGGAGCTATGTTAGGAGGATCTTACGGGGCGCGTGGAGATCACTCAGGGTGTATAGTTTTTTTGGTAGAATGATCAGATTAGGTTGACATAGAGGAAACAGATGTCTTTATTTTGGATTGCGTTTATTTTAAATTGGAAGATTGTATCTTTACTAATATTGTCAGCACAACATCTTATGTTAATGGATTCCATGTATCACTGGCTGTTGTGTAAATACTTTGGACTCATATTTCAAAAACTATTCCGCTGCGTATCAATTATATTGACTTATATAATTATCCAAAAGTATTTTACTTAATTATTCTTTGTTTCATGAATTTGTTTTTGAAAAAAAAAATTGGGGTGTTACATTGTGGTATCAGAGCTTTGGTTTGGTTTTCTTTGGGGGCTGTGGAGCCTTTGGTTATATATTGTAGGTCAACTTGTAAGTTGGGAGTTGTTATCTGATCATGCGTCGGTTGAGGTGGGTTGAGTTGTCAAGTCCGCAATAATTATTATATATTGGTCGGAAGCTAGTTTTGGAATTATTTGAAGTAGTTTTAAGACTCTACTTGATGATGGTTTTATAGGAAAACCATGCCGCCAAGAAGGAATGACGTTCCAAGAGCCAATGCTAATAGGGACGATCAAATGGTGGAAGCTATGAATAACATGGCTGCTTCTGTTGCTGCACAGACTGCTGCCAAGACTCGATGTGATCTTGAAAAGAGGGAAAGAGCTGCAGAGTCAAGAGGATTAGAAGACTTTCGTCGTTACAATCCTCCCAAGTTTAAGGGGGATGAGAATTCAGAGAAGGCGGATCAATGGATCCAAGAAGTGGAGAAGATCTTCGAAATGAGTAATTGTCAGGCGGGAGTGAAGGTCAACTATGGCACTTATATGCTGTTAGGGGATGCTGAGTACTGGTGGAGGAGTGCAAGATTTTTGATGAGAGCAGCTCACGAGGAGGTGGACTGGGAATCATTCAAAAGGAAGTTTTTAGACAAATACTTCCCGATGAGTACCAGGACTAAACTGGGTGATGATTTCCTGAAACTGCATCAGGGGAATATGACCGTGGGCGAATATGCTGCTAAGTTTGAATCGCTATCGAGACATTTCAGGTTTTTCCGTGAAGAGATTGATGAACCATTCATGTGTCATCGTTTCCAAGACGGACTAAAGTATGAGAT
>NC_021165.2:42896233-42896648 GCF_000331145.2 Cicer arietinum
AATGTCGCCATTGGAATTAAATGAGCTCAAAAGCCAAATTGAAGACTTGTTGGAGAAGAAATTTATTAGACCAAGTGTATCACCATGGGGAGCTCCAGTTTTGCTAGTTAAGAAGAAGGACGGAAGCTCGCGCTTAGGTGTGGATTATAGACAGCTTAATAAGGCAACTATTAAGAAACGTTATCCTTTGCCACGCATCGATGATTTAATGGATCAATTGAGAGGGGTCGCGATATTTTTGAAGATTGACTTGAAGTTGGGTTACCATTAGATTCGAGTAAGGGAAGGAGATATTCAGAAAACTGCTTTCAGAACCCGTTACGGACATTATGAATATCTCGTTATGCCGTTTGGGGTTACCAATGCACCAACAATTTTCATGGACTACATGAACAGAATCTTTAATCCATTCCTT
>NC_021165.2:42896734-42897363 GCF_000331145.2 Cicer arietinum
CTGTCAAAGTGTGAATTTTGGCTGGTAAAAGTGAATTTCTTAGGACATGTGATAACCAAGGAAGGAATCGCTATAGATCCGGCTAAGATTGAGGCGATTCTTGCTTGGAAACAGCCTCAGACTGTCACTGACATACGAAGTTTCGTAGGATTGGCAGTGTACTACAGGAGGTTTATTGAAGGTTTTGCTAAGATTGTGACTCCATTGACACAACTTACCAGAAAAGATCAACCGTTCGCATGGACGGAGGAGTGTGAGGAAAATTTTCAGTTACTAAAGAGAAAATTGACGACCTCACCAGTATTGGTATTACTGCAATCAGAAGAACCCTATGAAGTTTATTGTGATGCATCTCACCAAGGTTTGGGATGTGTTCTGATGCAACACAAGAAAGCTGTAGCTTATGCCTCAAGGCAATTGAAGATTCATGAGAGAAACTATCCTACTCATGATTTGGAGCTTGCTGCGGTTATTTTTGCATTGAAGATTTGGAGGCACTATTTATATGGGTGCACGTTCACCGTGTTCAGTGACCATAAAAGTTTGAAATATTTGTTTGATCAGAAGGAATTGAACATGCGCCAGAGACGATGGATGGAGACTCTCAAGGATTTCGATTTCACACTGCA
>NC_021165.2:42897532-42899696 GCF_000331145.2 Cicer arietinum
CAGTACCACCCTGGGAAGGCCAATGTAGTGGCTGATGCTTTGAGTAGAAGAAGTGTCTCGGTGTTTTCAACAATTATGGCTAGACAACAAGAGTTGTGGGAAGCTTTTAGAGATCTACACTTGAACGTAGAGTTTGCACCAGGAATTTTGAAATTCTGAATGATTAAGATTTCGAGTGGACTACTTGAAGACATTGTAAATTCTCAAAATGACGTCTTAATTCAAGAGAAGATGAACCTAATAGTGCAAGGGAAGACAACTGAGTTTAAGATTGGATTAGATAATATTTTGCGATGTAATGGTAGGATTTGTGTACCAAGAATTACAGATATGAGGAAAACAATTTTAGAAGAGGCTCATAAGAGTAAGTTGAGCATTCATCCTAGAGCAACAAAGATGTATCAGGATTTGAGGCAGAATTATTGGTGGGCCAGGAATGAAGAAACATGTAGCGGAGTATATATCAATTTGTCTAACTTGTCAGAAAGCGAAGGTGGAACATCAGCATACCTGAATGGAAGTGTGACAACATTTCCATGGATTTTATAACTGGATTGCCAAAAACAAGGAGAAAGAATGATTCTATATGGGTGATAGTGGATCGACTGACTAAATCCGCACACTTTTTGCCAATAAAGACCACCTATAAGGTAGATCAGTTAACAGAGATCTACATTGCTGAAATTGTGAGATTGCACGGAGTACCATCGAGTATTGTATCAGACCGTGATCCGAAGTTCACATCACATTTTTGTGGAGCATTGCACGAAGCGTTGAGAATGAAACTACGATTGAGTTCAGCTTACCATCCACAAACGGACGGACAGACTGAAAGGACAAATCAGTCCCTGGAAGATCTATTGAGAGCATGTGTATTAGATGATAGAGGAAGTTGGGATGATGTACTTCCGTTGATTGAGTTCACCTACAACAATAGTTTCCACGCAAGTATTGGAATGGCACCATATGAGGCTTTATATGGGCGCAAGTGTCAAACGCCCTTGTGTTGGTATAAGGACGGTGAAAGTATGATTGTCGGACCAGAGATGGTACAACAGACTACAACTAAGGTAAAGAAGATCAAGGAGAAAATGAAGACTTCACAAGATCGTCAGAAGAGTTACGCGGACAAGCGTCGCAGACTTTTAGAATTTGAACAGGGCGACCATGTATTTCTAAGAGTCACACATACTACTGGAATTGGTAGAGCCTTGAAATCGAAGAAGTTGACTCCGAAAATCATTTGACCATATCAGATTTCTGCACGAATTGGACCTATTGCTTATCGGATTGCATTGCCTCCGATACTGGCCAATATTCATGACGTGTTTCATGTGTCACAATTAAGGAAATATCTTGCAGATCCATCTCATGTGATCGAACCAGACACAATCCAACTAAAGGATAACATGTCATTCGAAGTACCCCCCTGTGAGAATTGATGACCGAAAGATTAAGCGATTGAGGACCAAGGATGTTTCGTTGGTCAAGGTGATTTGGAACCCAATTACTAGAGAGCAAGATGAGAGAACAACACCCAGAGTTATTTATCGATGCATAGTTTCGAGGACGAAACTAATTTTAGGGGGGTAGTAATGTAAGACCCATAATTTTAAAGTATACTTTATGTATTTTAGTGTATTTTGGTATTGAACTCGGAGGCTTTTTAGCCAAAGTTAATAATATTTTGGAGTTTATATGATCAAAAAGATATTTTGATGCCGATTAAAATTACTCGTCGATAAATAAATTAAATTAAGTACGGTGAATCCTTTACGAAGAATTTAATGCCTTATGAGTGAAATGGTAATTTTAATAAATATCTAGATATTTGGAGATATTTGTTAAAAGTAATTAATATATATATATATATATGTATATGTTTGTGTGGAGGGAAAAGAGAGGGAAATAGAAAGAAAAGAAAAAGAAAGAAAAGGAAAAGAAAGAAAACCAAAGGAAAAGGAACAAAGGAAGTAAACATGTTTCCTCTCCCTGTTGCTCGCGTTTCTCCATCTTTCTCCTCCATTCTTCTTCTTTGGTTCTTTGGTTTCTTTGATTCAAAAGGAAACCCAAGGCTTAGTGGGTAAGAAAGCAAAGATTTCTCAGCTTCATACTTCCTCGTTGTTTCGAAAACGAAGAAAAACGGTGTTAGGGATTTCAAAAC
>NC_021165.2:42900202-42900763 GCF_000331145.2 Cicer arietinum
GGAATCTCTTAATGTCTTGTTTACTTAATGTTTGTTTTGAAAATTGTTTAAGTTAAATGAGTATTAAGAACGAGGAATCTCTTAATGTCTTGTTTACTTAATGTTTGTTTTGAAAATCGTTTAAGTTAAATGAATATTAAGAATTGGGAATCTCTTAATTTCTTGTTTACTTAATGTTTGTTGTGAAAATCGTTTAAGCTAAATAAGTATTAAAAATGGGGAATCTTTTAATATCTGCATTTGCTTAACGATTGTCGTGGATGGAGTCATTATATACTCATGCATTTTCATTCTTTTTGTAAATCGTGCAGACCCATGATAGGTGGTATCTTGATAAACGGTACGGGCCTGTGATTGGCGGTACATTTATGATTTACGTTCTTGTAAATTGTACAGACCCGTGATAGGTGGCACCTTGGTAAATAGTACTTTGGCCTGTGATAGGCGGTACATTTACAACTTACGTTCTTTTTAGTAAACCGTGCAGACCCGTGATAGGTTGCACCTCGGTAAACGGTACGGGCTCGTGATAGGCAGTACGTTTATGGTTTACGTTTTTTT
>NC_021165.2:42901004-42910799 GCF_000331145.2 Cicer arietinum
GGAAATCGATTGGCTTTAACACAGGGGCTCAGTTATTCATTCAATCGATTTCCCAATTGATTGAATTAAGCCCAGAGTACAGTTTTCACGAAAAACCCTCAGGAAATCGATTGGCTTTAACACAGGGGCTCAGTTATTCATTCAATCGATTTTCCAATCGATTGATTTAAGCCCAGAGTTCAGTTTTCACTAAAACCCTTCATCCAAATCGATTTCCCAATCGATTGGCTTAGTGGAAATTCTTATTTTGAGTTAGATGATCGATTGCTCAATTGGTTCATCAATGGATTGACCAGTTGTTTATTACTTGATTGATTTAAGACTTATTTTGACTTCATTTTCATTTGGCAAGTATTATATGAACTTTTAGCATATGGAAAATCCTTTTAAGGTGCATGCTTAGTGGAAAGGTTATTTTGTGCATTCAAAAACTTAAATGTTATGTGTTAACTGTTAATTTTGGTTGGTGACCCTTTACAACTATTGTGGAAATCTAGGCTTTGCCCTCAGATGAGAGTCAGGACAATCATACCGGTTCGTACCCTGTGGATGGGAATGTAGACGGGAACGCCTGACTGGAGCTATGTTAGGAGGATCTTACGGGGCGCGTGGAGATCACTCAGGGTGTATAGTTTTTTTGGTAGAATGATCAGATTAGGTTGACATAGAGGAAACATATGTCTGTATTTTGGATTGCGTTTATTTTAAATTGGAAGATTGTATCTTTACTAATATTGTCAGCACGACATCTTATGTTAATGGATTCCATGTATCACTGGCTGTTGTGTAAATACTTTGGACTCATATTTCAAAAACTATTCTGCTGCGTATCAATTATATTGACTTATATAATTATCCAAAGGTATTTTACTTAATTATTCTTTGTTTCATGAATTTGTTTTTGAAAAAAAAAATAAAAAAAAAAAATCGGGGTGTTACAGTGAACTTGATCTTCCTAATTTCATAATATTACCCACTTTTTATTAATGATTTTAATACTTTGAGGTTTAATTCATCATTAGTGATGCTGACATTTGGTCATATGAGACAATCTTTTCTATAAGTCTAGAATAGATTCTTTGGGCGGTATACAAAATAGTTTATATTCTTGAGATAATGTATTGAGTTTAAAACGTTTTACCTTAATAGTTCCTTCATGAGTTACTTCAAGTGTATCCCAGATTTCTTTAGCCGTTTTGCAATGTGACAGACGAAAGAATTCATCCATTCCAATTGTTGATTGTAACATATTTTTGGCCTTCTTATCAAACAACACTTTCCTCTTGTCATCATCTGTCCATGAGGCTTTAACTTTTGTTTCTTCTTTATTATCGCTGATTGTTTTTGGAACTTAGGGACCATTTTCTACTGCATCCCAAATATCATCTCCTTGTGCCTCAAGATATGCTTGCATGCGTATCTTCCAAAAGTCATATTGTTCTCATGACGAAGCACGGTGGTTTATTGCTACTACCACCATCTCTAAAAACTGGTTGTGTGAAAGCCATGAATAAGGTTCGAGGAGAAAATTATTGGAACCTGCTCTGATACCAATTGTAAGAACAGAGGCACACCTAAGAGGAGAGGGGGGGGGGGGTGAATTAGGTGTTTAGAAATTCTTGTTTTCAGAGATTTAGTGATCGATTTTTATGATTAGGATAATGTATGGCCAAAAGAAAGTGGCAGAAAAATAACGACCACAACAATATTATTCTGGTTCCCTGATGACCAAGGGTACATCCAGTCTTGTTGCACACCACAAGAGATTTTTCCACTATTGTTAGAATATGTACAAATATCACACTAGAATCTCTGCTACAAACTTCTAACACACTTTCTAAGATAGCATACCACTATCTTATATTAGACTACTTGAAGAAAGTACACTACTTTCTTTACAAACAATATAATCACTTCAATGATTTTTCAGCAAATGTTCTTGACTAAGAATTTGAGTATAATAGATGTACAATGATATCAATCCAATAATATTTCAAGCATACGAGAACACCTTTCTCAATGATATGAAAATTTATTGCAAGTACTTGAAATATGAAAAATAACTTTTAGAATATTTTAGAAAGTTGTTACAAAGTTGTTCAAAGTTTGGTAGTGGGATTGATTGCTTTTAAACTGAACTTATGGGGTATTTATACTCCATAGACATCACTTCAGATCAGTGACCATCATTCCTAGAGGTTTGATGAAAAAATGCAATGATCCAGAACCATTTTAGAATTGAAAACTTACATTGTTTCGCAGTTATATTCAGCTACAACTTGTGTGTAGTCGAATACACCTATGTAACATTCTGTTTTTATTTAAAATTTCAACATCGTATTCGAATACGAAACCTTGTATTTGAATTCAACTAAGTGAATTTTTCCAATGACTTATTGTTGTATTCGACTACACCAGGTTGTAGTCGAATACAAATGTGCAGTCTTAGCAACTTACTTAGCACTTGTATTTGACTACACCATCTCGTAGTCAAATAGAGATGTTTAGTTTTAGCCACTGACTTAGCACTTGTATTCGGCTACACCATCTCGTAGTCGAATACAGATGTTCAGTTTTAGCTACTGACTTATCACGTGTAGTTGGCTACAATAGGCTGTATTTGAATACAACATTGTATTTTTGTCAAAATATTTATTTTCAAACATTTTTTATGCATTTTTGACACTTTGAAAATCCTTTTGATGCATATGGTAAAATGAAAGGTTCTCATGTGCATTTGAAATATAAGAATATTAGATTGCATCATGTACCACTTCTAGTATCTTTGACCATAGTTGACTTAGATTATTTTACTTCTTTTTGAGCTTGCAACTTTGATCACATTCCTTGGTCTTTGCCTTCATAAAAAACATAATAGTTTTACACAAAGCACCTTAATGCAATGCTTATATGCCTGTGCTCATGATTCCAGAATTTCAAAACCTCCTCGAGAGGCATAAATCATAAATGTACAAACTCAACACAAACTAGTACTATTTACCTAGAATCACCTAGTAAGGATAAGATGAACCATCAACACCTAGATTCACCTCGTGGCCCATCATTGTCACCACTAACTATGAACTGTATAAGCATACTCTGGCACTTTCTCATCAATTATTATGTAAATGCAGTTGTTAAAAGACTCTATTTTTAATACTCATTCAACACTAATAATTTTCAACACTTTTTCACATAACATACTCATGACAGCTATTCATCAAAAACATTCATAACAACTATGTTATCAATTATGAATAGAGCTATCAATTTGACAAACCCACTAATTATTGGCCCCAACCCACATATTGGAGGAGCCAAAAAATTTCATAGTTAAAAAGAGAGAGAGAGAGGGAGAGAGAGGGGGAGAGAGAGCCAAAAAATTTCATAGTTAAAATTTCATATTTAGGATACTTGTAACACCCCGATTTTCAAAGCGAGGGTGTATTTTTTTTTCAAAAAAATTAAAATAAAACAAAGAATAAATGAGGTAATAACTTTAGATAAATAATCGAGTCATTATAATTTATAAGCAGCGGAAAAATTTCTCAAGATATGAATCCAAAATATTTACACATCAAAAAGTGGTACATGTAACCCACCGAAAATAACATGTCAAGCTGACAATATTAGTAAATGTACAGTTTTCCAGTTTAAAATAACGTAACCAAAAAAAAAAAGACATAAGTTCCCTCTATGTCATCCTAATCAGATCATTCTTCAAAAAACTATAGCTATACACCCTGAGTGATCTCCACGCGCATTCCGTGAGATCCTCCTAACGTAGCTCCAGTCAAGCATTCCCATCTACATTCCCATCCGTAGGGTACGAACCGGTAGGATCGTCCTGGCTCTCATCTGAGGGCAAAGCCCAGATTTTCCACAATAGTTGTAAAGGGTCACCAACCGAAATTAACAATTAACACATAACATTTAAGTTTTCAAATGCACAAAATAACCTTTTAACTAAGCATGCACCTTAAAAGGATTTTCCATAGGCTAAAAGTTCATATAACACATGCCAAATAACAATGAAAACAAAATAAGATTCTCCATCCATCAAGTAATACATGACTAACCAAGACATTGATAAATCAATGAGCAATATGTTATCTAACTCAAAATAAGAATTTCTACTAAGCCAATCGATTGGGCAATCGATTTCCTGAAGGTTTTTAGTGAAATTTGAATTCTGGGTTTAATTCAATCGATTGGGCAATCAATTGACAGCATATCTCAGCCCCTGACTTAAATTCAATCGATTTCCGTCAGTTTTGCTGAATTCCTGCATGGCCAAATCGATTGGGAAATCGATTTCATAAAAAGTTTAGCCCCTGTGACTTCCCAAATCGATTGGGAAATCGATTTCCCTACTTATCCTTCCAAGAATAAAAATACTTAAACTAATTCAATCACACTCACACATAACTCCAAAACTTAACACTTAGCAAAGCCCACACAATCACCACGACGAATTGGTTTTCGAAACAGTTTTACAATCCATCGCACTCACACACGATAATCAATACATAACACTTAGCAATTCCAACACAATTACCACAACAATTCCAATTCAAACCACTCAATCATAAACTGGATTCAAACACGACTCGTGTGCCAAGCACCCTAATGCAATGCGTATATGCCAAAATGCATGGACTCGGAATTCCAAACCAAAACCCTCCTCGAAGGGCCCTAAATCATAATTGTACCGCCTATCGCAGGCCAAAGTACCAATTACCAAGGTGCCACCTATCACGGGTCTGCACGATTTACTAAAAAGCGTAAACCATAAACGTACTGCATATCACGGGCCCGTATCGTTTACCGAGGTGCCACCTATCACGGGTCTGCACGATTTACTAAAAAGCGTAAACCATAAACGTACTGCCTATCACGGGCCCGTATCGTTTACCGAGGTGCCACCTATCACGGGTCTGCACGATTTACTAAAAAGCGTAAACCATAAACGTACTGCCTATCACGGGCCCGTATCGTTTACCGAGGTGCCACCTATCACGGGTCTGCACGATTTACTAAAAAGCGTAAACCATAAACGTACTGCCTATCACGGGCCCGTATCGTTTACCGAGGTGCCACCTATCACGGGTCTGCACGATTTACTAAAAAGCGTAAACCATAAACGTACTGCCTATCACGGGCCCGTATCGTTTACCGAGGTGCCACCTATCACGGGTCTGCACGATTTACTAAAAAGCGTAAACCATAAACGTACTGCCTATCACGGGCCCGTATCGTTTACCGAGGTGCCACCTATCACGGGTCTGCACGATTTACTAAAAAGCGTAAACCATAAACGTACTGCCTATCACGGGCCCGTATCGTTTACCGAGGTGCCACCTATCACGGGTCTGCACGATTTACTAAAAAGCGTAAACCATAAACGTACTGCCTATCACGGGCCCGTATCGTTTACCGAGGTGCCACCTATCACGGGTCTGCACGATTTACTAAAAAGCGTAAACCATAAACGTACTGCCTATCACGGGCCCGTATCGTTTACCGAGGTGCCACCTATCACGGGTCTGCACGATTTACTAAAAAGCGTAAACCATAAACGTACTGCCTATCACGGGCCCGTATCGTTTACCGAGGTGCCACACAAATTCCTTTCCACACAACTACAGATAAGTCCCTAAATGCAAACTAGAAGTTTGGAAGGAGCCCTTACCTTCACGTTAGCTTTCACGTTCGATTACGGTACCGCAAGTAAATCCAGTAAAAATCTCCGCTGGCAACGTCGCCTCCAAGTTGATTCCCTAGCACCGTAGCATGGTAGTGAGCAACTTTCCCTTGTATCTCTTCGCAAAACGAAGCTTAGATCTAGATGAAACGGAGAGGTTTGTGTTTGACGGTTTTAGAAACCCTAACACCGTTTTTCTTCGTTTTCGAATCAACGAGGAAGAGTGAAGTTAAGAAATCCTTATCATATCACCCACCAAGCCTTGGGTTTCTAATCTTGAAAAAAAGGAACGAAAAAGAAAGCAAAACCAGGAAGGAGGAGAAATGGGCTTCGCGAGAATGGAGGGAGTGTTTCTGTTTCCTCTGTTTTCTGTTTTCTTTTCTTTTTCCTTTCCTCTATTCTCTTTTCTATTTCTTTTCCTTTTCTCTCCAAACAAATAGGTATATATATATATATATATATACATATTAATTACTTCTATCTAATATCTCAAAATAACTAGATATTTGTTAAATTACCATTTCACCCATAACGCATTAAATTCTTCGAAAAAGATTCACCGCAGTTAATTTAATTTATTTATCAACGAGTAATTCTAAACAGCATCAAAATATATTTTTGATCATATAAACTCCAAAATATTATTAACTTTGGCTAAAAAGCCTCCGAGCCAAAATCCAAAATACACAAAAATACATAAAGTATACTTTAAAATTATGGGTCTTACATTACTACCCCCCTAAAATTAGTTTCGTCCTCGAAACTATGCGTCGATAAATAGCTCTGGGTGTTGTTCTCTCATCTTGCTCTCCAGTTCCTAAGTCGCATCTAATTGGGTTCCAAAATACCTTGACCAATGAAACATCCTTGGTCCTCAATCGCTTAATCTTCCTGTCATCAATTCTCACGGGTGGTACTTCGAATGACAAGTTATCCTTCAGTTGGATTGTGTCTGGTTCGATCACATGAGATGGATCTGCAAGATATTTCCTCAACTGTGACACATGAAACACGTCATGAATATTGGACAGTATCGGAGGCAATGCAATCCGATACACAATAGGCCCAATTCATGCCGAAATCAGATATGGTCCAATGAATTTCGGAGTCAACTTCTTCGATTTCAAGGCTCTACCTACTCCAGTAGTAGGTGTGACTCTCAGAAATACATGGTCACCCTGTTCGAATTCTAAAAGTCTGCGACGCTTGTCCGCGTAACTCTTCTGACGATCCTGTGAAGTCTTCATTTTCTCCTTGATCTTCCTTACCTTAGTTGTAGTCTGTTGTATCATCTCCGGTCCAACAATCATACTTTTACTGTCCTTATACCAACACAAGGGCGTTTGACACTTGCACCCATATAAAGCCTCATATGGTGCCATTCCGATACTTGCGTGGATACTATTGTTGTAGGTGAACTCAATCAACGGAAGTACATCATCCCAACTTCCCCTATCATCTAATACACATGCTCTCAACAGATCTTCCAGGGACTGATTCGTCCTTTCAGTCTGTCCGTCCGTTTGTGGATGGTAAGCTGAACTCAATCGTAGCTTCGTTCCCAACGCTTCGTGCAATGCTCCCCAAAAATGCGATGTGAACTTCGGATCACGGTCTGATACAATGCTCGATGGTACCCCGTGTAACCTCACAATTTCAGCAATGTAGATCTCCGTTAGCTGATCTACCTTATAAGTGGTCCTTACCGGCAAAAAGTGAGCAGATTTAGTCAGCCGGTCCACTATCACCCATATAGAATCATTCTTCCTCCTTGTCTTTGGTAATCCGGTTATAAAATCCATGGAAATGCTGTCCCACTTCCATTCAGGTATATCTAAAGGTTGCAACATTCCAGCAGGTCGCTGATGTTCCACCTTCGCTTTCTGACAAGTTAGACAAGTGGATACATATTCCGCCACATGTTTCTTCATTCCTGGCCACCAATAATTCTGCCTCAAATCCTGATACATCTTTGTTGCCCCAGGATGAATACTCAGCTTACTCTTATGCGCCTCTTCTAGAATCGTTTTCCGCATATCTGTAATGGCTGGTACACAAATCCTACCATTACACCGCAAAACATTATCTGCCCCAATCTTGAACTCAGTCGTCTTCCCTTGTACTATTAGATTCCTCTTCTCTTGAATTAAGACGTCATCCTGAGAATTCGCAATGTCTTCAAGTAATCCACTCGAGATCTTAATCATTCCGAATTTCAAAATTCCCGGTGCAAACTCTACGTTCAAGTGCAAGTCTCTAAAAGCTCCCCACAACTCTTGTTGTCTAGCCATAATCAGTGAAGACACCGATACACTTCTTCTGCTCAACGCATCAACCACTACATTGGCCTTCCCAGGGTGGTACTGCAGTGTGAAATCAAAATCCTTGAGAGTCTCCATCCATCGTCTCTGGCGCATGTTCAACTCCTTCTGATCAAACAAATATTTCAAGCTTTTATGGTCGCTGAACACGGTGAACGTGCACCCATATAAATAATGCCTCCAGATCTTTAATGCAAAAACAACCGCGGCAAGCTCCAAATCATGAGTAGGATAGTTCCTCTCATGAATCTTCAATTGTCTCGAGGCATAAGCCACAGCTTTCTTGTGTTGCATCAGAACACATCCCAACCCTTGGTGAGATGCATCACAATAAACTTCATAGGGTTCTTCTGATTGCGGTAATACCAATACAGGTGAGGTCGTCAATTTTCTCTTTAGTAACTGGAAGTTTTCTTCACACTTCTCCGTCCATGCGAACGGTTGATCTTTTCTGGTAAGTTGTGTCAGTGGAGCCACAATCTTAGCAAAACCTTCGATAAACCTCCTGTAGTACCCTGCCAGTCCCACAAAACTTCGTATGTCAGTGACAGTCTGAGGCTGTTTCCAAGCAAGAACCGCCTCAATCTTAGCCGGATCTACAGCGATTCCTTCCTTGGTTATCACATGTCCCAAGAAATTCACTTTCTCTAGCCAAAATTCACACTTCGACAGATTGGCATACAATCGCTTCTCGCGTAAAATCTCAAGAACTTGTCGCAAATGTTCTCCATGCTCTTCTTCAGTCCTTGAATAAATCAATATATCATCAATGAATACCACCACGAATTTATCAAGGAACGAATTAAAGATCCTGTTCATGTAGTCCATGAAAATTGCCGGTGCATTGGTAACTCCAAACGGCATAACCAGGTATTCATAATGTCCGTAGCGGGTTCTGAAAGCTGTTTTCTGAATGTCTCCTTCCCTTACTCGGATCTGATGGTAACCCGACTTCAAGTCAATCTTCGAAAATATCGCGGCCCCCCTCAATTGATCCATCAAATCATCGATTCGTGGCAAAGGATAACGATTCTTAATAGTTGCCTTGTTAAGCTGTCTATAATCCACACATAGGCGCGAGCTTCCGTCCTTCTTCTTAACTAGCAAAACTGGAGCTCCCCATGGTGATACACTTGGTCTGATGAATTTCTTCTCCAACAAGTCTTCAATTTGGCCTTTGAGCTCATTTAATTCCAATGGCGACATTCGATAAGGTGCCATTGAAATAGGTCCCGTTCCTGGGTGCAAATCAATGAAGAATTCCACTTCTCTTACCGGTGGCAATCCTGGAATTTCCGTTGGAAATACGTCCCGATACTCATTGACAAGCATCACATCTTCTATGTTGACATTTATCTTTGCCTGCACATTAGCCAGGGACAAAAACTCATGAGTCCCTTCTCTTAGCGACACTATGAGTTTTTTAGCGGTTAGATATTTAACAACTCCTGGTTCGGGGAAAAGAACCAATTTACGAGCGCAATCCAAGATCACGTAATGATACGACATCCAATCCATACCGAGAATGACCTCGAGTGATTGTAGGGGTAAACAAATCAAATTAATCAAGAAGTCTCTATTTTGTATAGTTACTTGACAATGTAAACATGCGAAATTTACTGTCAAAGTCTTAACAGGTGTAGAAACAATCAAATCAAAAGGTAGAGGCGACACAGATAACTTCAAACGATTCACACAATCCATAGCAATGAAGGAATGGGTTGCCCCCGAATCAAAGAGTGCAGTTAGAGTGTTACCTGCAATCTCACA
>NC_021165.2:42910912-42911682 GCF_000331145.2 Cicer arietinum
ATGTGCCCTGGCTTCCGACAATTGTGACAGGTGAGGACATTGGAGGTACAAGTACTAGCATAATGTCCCTCTTTCCCACATCGGAAACATCGAAGCACTTGTCCCAACTGTCTTCCGAAATTCTGGTTCCCTGGGCGACTCTGCCCACCGTTGTTATTTTGTGGTCGATTATAAGGTTTAGCAACTTGCTTTCCATTGTTCTGATAATTCACCCGACTAGGGCCTCCTGAATTAAAATTCCCTCCTCGACTAGCCCTCTTACTTTTCATATCCTCCACTTCTCTACAATTTTCTACAAGCGCTTGGAAACGTTGAATTCCCAAGGGTAAGACGAGTCTTGAATCTCATACTTCAGTCCGTCTTGGAAACAATGACACATAAATGGTTCATCAATCTCTTCACGGAAAAACCTGAAATGCCTCGATAGCGATTCAAACTTAGCAGCATATTCGCCCACGGTCATGTTCCCCTGATGAAGTTTCAGAAAATCATCACCCAGTTTAGTCCTGGTACTCATCAGGAAGTATTTGTCTAAAACTTCCTTTTGAATGATTCCCAGCTCACCTCCTCGTGAGCTGATCCCATAAATAACCTTGCACTCCTCCACCAGTACTCAGCATCCCCCAATAGCATATAAGTGGCATAGTTGACATTCACTCCCGCCTGACAGTTAATCATTTCGAAGATCTTCTCCACTTCTTAGATCCATTGATCCGCCTTCTCCGAATTCTCATCCCCCTTAAACTTGGGAGGGTTGTAACGACGAAAGT
>NC_021165.2:42911779-42913622 GCF_000331145.2 Cicer arietinum
TCATAGCCTCCGCCATTCGATCGTCCCTATTAGCGTTGGCCCTTGGAACGTCATTTCTTCTTGGCGGCATGGTTTTCCTATAAAACCATCATCAAGTAGAGTCTTAACACTACTTCAAATAATTCCAAAACTAGTTTCCGACCACATCAACACATAAGAATTATTGCGGACCTGACAACTCAACCCACCTAAACCAACGCATGATCAGATAACAACTCCCACTTACAGGTTGACCTACAATCTATAACCAAGGTTCCACAGCCCCCAAAGAAAACCCAACCAAAGCTCTGATACCACAATGTAACACCCCGATTTTCAAAGCGAGGGTGTATTTTTTTTTCAAAAGAAATTAAAATAAGCGAGAATAAATGAGGTAATAACTTTAGATAAATAATCGAGTCATTATGATTTATAAGCAGCGGAAAAATTTCTCAAGATATGAATCCAAAATATTTACACATCAAAAAGTGGTATATGTAACCCACCGAAAATAACATGTCAAGCTGACAATATTAGTAAATGTACAGTTTTCCAGTTCAAAATAACGTAATTCAAAAAAAAGACATAAGTTCCCTCTATGTCATCCTAATCAGATCATTCTTCAAAAAACTATAGCTATACACCCTGAGTGATCTCCACGCGCGTTCCATGAGATCCTCCTAACGTAGCTCCAGTCAAGCATTCCCATCTACATTCCCATCCGTAGGGTACGAACCGGTAGGATCGTCCTGGCTCTCATCTGAGGGCAAAGCCCAGATTTTCCACAATAGTTGTAAAGGGTCACCAACCGAAATTAACAATTAACACATAACATTTAAGTTTTCAAATGCACAAAATAACCTTTTAACTAAGCATGCACCTTAAAAGGATTTTCCATATGCTAAAAGTTCATATAACACATGCCAAATAACAATGAAAACAAAATAAGATTCTCCATCCATCAAGTAATACATGACTAACCAAGACATTGATAAATCAATGAGCAATCTGTTATCTAACTCAAAATAAGAATTTCTACTAAGCCAATCGATTGGGCAATCGATTTCCTGAAGGTTTTTAGTGAAATTTGAATTATGGGTTTAATTCAATCGATTGGGCAATCAATTGACAGCATATCTCAGCCCCTGACTTAAATTCAATCGATTTCCGTCAGTTTTGCTGAATTCCTGCATGGCCAAATCGATTGGGAAATCGATTTCATAAAAAGTTTAGCCCCTGTGACTTCCCAAATCGATTGGGAAATCGATTTCCCTGCTTATCCTTCCAAGAATACTTAAACTAATTTAATCACCCTCACACATAACTCCAAAACTTAACACTTAGTAATTCCCACACAATCACCACGAAAAATTGAGTTTCGAAATAGTTTTACAACCCATTACACTTACGCACAATAAACAATGCATATCACTTAGCAATTTCAACACAATTACCACGACAACTCGAATTCAGAACACTCAATCATAAACTTGATTCAAACACGACTCGTGTGCTAAGCACCTTAATGCAATGCGTATATGCTAAAATGCATGGACTCGGAATTCCAAACCAAAACCCTCATCGAAGGGCCGTAAATCATAATTGTACTGCCTATCGCAGGCCAAAGTACCAATTACTGAGGTGCCACCTATCACGGGTCTGCATGATTTACTAAAAAGCGTAAACCATAGCATGAGCATATACTGACTCCATCCACAACAATCGTTAAGCAAATGCAGATATTAAAAGATTCCTCATTTTTAATACTCATTTAACTTAAACGATTTTCACAACAAATATTAAGCAAACAGAAATATTAAGAGATTCCCCATTCTTAATACTCTTTTGACCTAAACGATTTTCA
>NC_021165.2:42915434-42922701 GCF_000331145.2 Cicer arietinum
ATATATCTAACGAAGGTATAACTCTCTATAAAAGATGATATAACCAAAAGATCTTGGTTGATTTACAACATCAAAATGAATCTCAATGGGAGAGCATTTGAAATTTATTTGCTTTTCTTGTTCACCGATTTTTATGATAATATCATATTCAATTGAATTTTTCCTTTATCTCGTTACTCTTATCCATGGATTTTCAATTAGAACATTTCATGGGGAAAATTTCGGTTGATCTTCAATCTTCATGGATGTTGTCTTGAACATGATTATTGTGATCATCATCACTTTTTTTTAGTTCAAATGATGCTCCTTAAATAATCTTAAAGATATAGTTGTTGAGAAAGAGTTGTTGGGATGCGTAGAAAAGTGTTGCAGCACTGCATGTAGATGTTTGACTTTACACACTTTATTGTGTACATTTATAGGCTATCTAGTACTTCTTGTGGCATTTGACATCTTGCTTTGACTTTTGTGTTGATTTGTTTCACCGTCTTGACTTTGAGGCAGTGGCAATACTTCGTCAGAGGGAGTATCTGAAGTGGAATGAATAGTCACAAGAAAAAGGGTGTTTCAATTATGACCCTTTTAAATTTTAGCTCATGCACTTTAATTGATGTTTTACTCAAGATTAAATATGGTAATCAAAAGTTGATTAATAAGCTATTAACTGACCAATTCGTTATGGAAAATTTATATAAATTAAGAGGTTGTCAATCAAAACAATGACAGTGAAATGTGATATGCGCGTGAAAATAATTAAAGATAAAAGATAAAAAGATCACACCCAAAAAGTATATTGGTTCACCCAACTCGGACTAACTCACTCCTCACAACTGTGAGATTTTCATTATGTGATTCATAACTAGAATGTTCTCCTTCGCACTTTTTTCTATTGATCAAAACTTGATCAATTACAATCTTCACATTTCAACCTAGAAAGAATTTTTACAAATATGCTTTTTGACTCTTTCATAAATATGCTATTTGACTTCTTTATTTAACTTTAGATATTTTTGATTCTATAATATATCCAATTGGAAATGTTTATAAAGGTATCAAATTATTCTTCTTATCATTCTCGTTGTTCCTTGGTTTAGAATGTTTTAAACACTTGTTGCACTTGATTCTTGACAATTTTTGACTTGTTTGATTTTCATTGGTCCATAAACATGTTTGGAACAGTGCTGAGATAATATAAGGGCAAAAACCATGTACATACTCTTAGATCGTCACACATCCTTGGATAAAGAGAATGTTCTTTTGTCTTGCAACAAACATTCTTATTAATGAATGATATGATGGTTGAATTAATTTTTCAAGGACTCTTTCAGAAAAGTTGTTCATTTTCATTTTTCATTCTTTGTGTATTGTTGTGGTTGATCTCAAAGATTTCAACCCAAAACTCAATGCGAGTTTTGTTACATTACTTCAAACATAATCTTGTATAGCTTGTGATACAAGTTCTTCTACAATGATCCTTCAATTATGAACCTTCATGTGGTTCGGACAATAGTCTTCAAATATCTTAATGAAGCTTTTGAAACTATTGTTGTAATCTTTTAATGCTACTTTTATTCTTTCATTGTTGAGTATATACAATGCATTTGGTTGATGTAAGTGGATTCTAGCTTGTCCACTTATGTGATTATTGTTCCTTAAACAAAACTCAAGTGAAATCACCAGTAGATCGCCATTCATAAAATTTATCATTTAATTCATATGGTTTGTTGCCATTAAAATATATAAAAAAAATACTTAATCGCAACAGCGATTTTCTAGAGAAAACTCCATATTCCAGTTGATGACCATTGTACTAGACGATCAAGATACATTTCACTAGAGGCATTATAGGTATTAGATTATGCTTTATTTTTTGTGGTTTTTAGCATCAGCTTCTTATAATTATCATAGTATTTAGATAAAATTCATTCATCTTTTTAACACTTAGTATATTTCATCTATTTGGTCAGATTGACCAAACGATAGCTTTACAGAAGATATTGTTTAATATTAACTTTGTGAAACTATCATATTTCTCAACCCAAAAATATATTTTCCGTCACATGCTATTCATATGTCAACTAGAAGATATTAGTTAATACTAACTCTACGGCGCCATCATATTTCCATATTAATGTCCTTCTAACCTCATCTTTTGTGAAGTCACTAACCAAAAACTCTTTCTCTTACTCTACCATTATATTAGAAACCATGTTTCGTGGAACCGGTTTGTCACAAGTGGTAGAGAATTGATGTTGGAAATGTTCAAAAATTAGTTTTTAATTTCATTGATTGCAATCACTTTGTTACCTACCATTCATTTCCAAGCTTAGAAATTTCATTAGTCTACTTCTTTCTTTGTTTGATACATCTAGGAAATTATTAGTATTTCCAGCGGCGAAGTTAGGATAATTTTATGAGTGAGCCAAACATAAAAAATAAATTAAAATATACTTCTAAAATTAATGTCTTAAACTTATATGAAATAAAAATTAAAGTGTCACAAAGGAAATAAAAACTTATGATAAATATTTAAAAAAGTTGAATTCAATGATACTTCATATAATCAAATTTATCGACAATGGATGTTTTGTTGAATAGACTAATAATGTCTTTTTAAATGTAATAATTAAACTATTATTTACAAGAAATTTAATTTATAAGTTTTATCTCGACAATTTTTATCATTGACAAAGTTATCTCTATAGTTGTAATAGAGACTAAAAGTGTTAAAAGAAAACGGATACATTTGAAAAATCAAGTGATAATTTTATAAATAAGTTTATTAGAGATAATTAAATATATATTATTAAAATAATTAAATATAAAAATATATCAATTTATTAAATAAATAAAAAAGTAGCCAAGGCTACCTTATTGATACCAATAGCTTCAGCCTAAATATTTCCTTCAACCATTTTACTCTAAATTTATATCTTTAGATACTGCAATTAAAATTTGAAAGCTTGAATAACTGAACATTTTTACTCGCTTGTCTTACACATCCATATTAGCAAAGACGAATATGGAATGAGATTGATTACATTGAAAAGAAAATAAGCCGAAAAAATTAACACTGGGCATTGTGTATTTTGGTTGGGAAAGTGTGTAGCCACTCATGCTTCATTTGAAAATTGAACACAACTATGTTGATTAAAAAAGATTTTAGAACTTATAATTTTTAAAATTTTATTTTTAATCTCTAAAATAAAAATTACATTTTTCATTTTATATAAAATTATTCTACAAGATGTGTATTGTGTATTTTGGTTGGGAAAGTGTGCAGCCACTCATGCTTCCTTTGAAAATTGAACACGTCTATGTTGATTAAATAAGTTTTTACAACTTATAATTTTTGAAATTTTATTTTTAGTATCTGAAATAAAAATTATACTTTTTATTTTATATAAAATTATTCTACAAGTTATTTTAATTTTTAGTGGAATTTAAATTTTTGAATGATATTTTATAAGCATGTTTAGAAAATTATTATAAATTCATCCATACAAATTAAATTTTTTTTAACTTGAGATGAATTAATTATAATTTTTTTTAAATGTTATATGTTCAAGATAAAAATTCTTATAATATCAATAAAGAAATGGTCTAATCTAATTTTTATAGAAAAACTTTTTATAGTGTTGTAAACATGTATACAAATAAATTCCTTGACAAATATACGTTGATGTTCTAATAAAGATTAAAAATATCTGCATAATAATTTTGTAGGACTAAAAATGTGATTTTTTATAGAGTAAACATTCAAAATTTTAGAAAGACTAAAAAACTATTTATCCCATTTATAAATTACTAATTAAATATTACATTTTTAGTTTAATGTGATATTTTATTTGGTATAATATAAAAAATTTATAAAAAATATTTATTTACTATCTGTTCAACCTCGATCTGACTTTTAAACGTTAAATATTTATAATATACCAGTCCAATGTATCAAATTGAATGGTTTGTTTTGTAATGTACATGTGTAGTATTTATTCCTTTGCAAATAAAGTATAAATTAATATCTTGTCTTTAATTCGAATTCGAAACTTCGCAATTATATGTAAATATATGATGGTATTTATTAGGTCTTCAACAGACAAAAATAATAAATTTGAAACAATAATACAAGTTATTAACTAATGTATAACTATGTCTTTTTTACATCTTTTGATTTGGTCAATAAAATAGGTAGTGAAATAAATAGTTCTACGTGGACATATTATTTTTAAGAAATAAAAGTAATCCCTTTATTTTTTAAAGACACGTAGACCTATATATTTTTCTTAAGAACTTGAATTTAATTAGTTCATTCTTTCTTAAGCCTACATTGTTTAAGTATTAAAAAAATAATAGATAAAAAAATTAATGTGTCTTGTTTTATATGTCAATATCCTTAAAGTAAATTTCATATTTTAATTTATTTGGTTTGACATATGGTGATACAAGATAAATTAATTGTAACATCCCTCTTTAGCATAAATAATTGATAGTAATCTTTTATGTTTTAATTATTAGTATATAATAGTAATAATAATAATAATAATAATAATAATAATAATAATAATAATAATAAAGAAAGAAAGAAAAAGGGGGGATTAATAAACTATAGGAAAAAAAGAAGAAAAACAAACAAAAACAAACAAAAAAACAAAAAAAGAAGGGAGGAAGAGGGAAACGTAGAAACATAAAGAGAAAGAGAGAGAGGAAAAAATGGTAAGATAGAGAAGAAGAAAGGAGAGAAGGAGAAAGGAAGAAAAAAAACAACAACAAAAACTTTGTCAGAACAAGAAAAGAGAAAGGAAAAGTGCAATTCTTACAAGAAGTCAAGGTAGAAAGATTTGAGAGTACCATTATCTTCTCCATTCTTTTGGAATTCAATAGGTGTGTATCATTTTTCTATTTTTCCATTCATGCATGTATGAGCTAATATGTTTCATAGATTAAGGATTTGGAGTTTAAGCGTTCGAAATGAAGAAAATGAATTTTTTTTAAAAGAAAAAATTCATTCTTGGTTGGATTTAGGGATTTTGAAATGATGGTTAAAATTATTTATGCATGTGAAGTTCTATGACTGAAATGGAGAGTAGATTATTGTAGTATTGAGTTTCCTTGTTGACACGAAATTATGCTCTTTTGATGGGTTTGAAATTAAAGATTTTGAGTTTCACCTTTGTGACCAATTAAATTGAGTAAATTGAAAATTGTGATGCTGTTTTGATGTGTTCATTACTGATTTACTCATAATTTGTAGCATTATTGTTGCAAAGAATTGTTAGGAAATTAGTGTGATTGAAGGAATGTTATTAACTTGAATTTCGCATGACATATGTGTGATGTTTTGGTCATAACTCTTTCTATAGACCTTCATTTTAAATGATTTGTAGTTTTCTGGAAACTAGACTAAATTATCTTCAAATTGAGTAAAAAATTCGTGATGTTAGATTGAGTATTGATGCTGAAAAATGGGTTACAAGTTAGACCAGAGTTGTTGTTCTATTTGTTTTCTGTCATTGTGTTTTATTTTGATAAACTGCAAGAATTAGGGGTTAATAAAAATAAAATAAAATTTTATCTATAAAGTAGACATCATAAGCTTTCCAAAGAGTACTCACTCACTCAATTCTGATACTTATAAGTTCCTGTCAGTTGACTATGTAGTTAAACCTAATTTTGAATTGTTATAACATAAATTTAGGGCTGTTTTGGGAAAAATAATCTTAAACATGTTCTCTTGAGAAGTATAGGATTCATCATAGCTAGATAAATTCTCCGTCTATATACGACGAAAGCGAGGGTAATTGGGGTACCACTTACGGACGTAATTATGTCCAATCTTACCAAAATAAAGTTACTAACAAGAAGAGGGCATTAGTAAAACTAATGTAGTCTTTATGACATGCTTGTTAGGTAGAGTTTATGTCATTATATTACTCACGTCTAATGGCTTGAATATTTAGAAAGAGTTAAAACTATATATATACATGGAAGAGAAACTCAGAAGATAAATATAGCTTTGAATTAGAATGTTAATTGATTTAGTTTCATTGATTGGGACCCACTAAGATGTAATCTCATTCAACATTATTCAAATGTTTTACAGGTAAAAAGGCTTAGATCACGAGTTGGAGAAATGAAGCATATCAGTTTACACTATAGTTTGCTTAAAATTTCTAGGGAATTATTTTGAACCATGGATGTATTATGTACTCCATATTTGTTTTGTTTTGTTTTTTTTCTTCGAAGGATTAATATGTGTATTAATACATTTGCATGACTTTGTGTCAAAATTTGTATTAACTATCTCTTTTGTCGAATTATGCTATTGCTCAAGTTATATTCTAGACAATTAACTTATGGTATTATATTTTTGATATCAGAGACGGCCGAGTCGACCGTACTGTGGGTAGTTAAAATTAGTTGTTGTTCTTGTTTTGAGACTATATATTTTCTAATTATCAATTCATGAAATATTAATTCTGATCAGGTTAATATCTGTGTTTGATATGCAGAACAATATGGAACCAGATCTAAGACCACCAGGTAGGCCTCGTAGAGGGCGGAATAATGATGAACTTTGGGAACAAATGATGCAACAAAAACAACTTATGATGCAACAACAACAAGCTATTACAACTAGCATAATGAATCATCTTGTGAAATCTGTCGGACCTGCTCAACCACCGCCACCAGAGGCCTCAAATAAATTATTTTATGACTTTCACAAGTTGAAACCCCCAACTTTCCTAGGGAGCCCATTGCCATTGGAAGCTCAATCATGGTTGGATGAAATGACTAAAACTTTTCTTGTGGTGCGATGTACTGAAGAAGATAAAGTAGCTTTTGCTACTCATATGCTACAGGGAGAAACTGAGAATTGGTGGAAGAATGCAAAGGCATACATGATAAGTGCGGGTACACCGATGAACTGGGAGAATTTATGTATTGTATTTCTGGATAAATATATTCCTATGAGTATAAGAAAACAAAAGGAATTTGAATTTACACACCTTCAACAAGGAGACATGTCAGTTGCTGATTATGTGGCAAAGTTTGAGGAACTAGCAAGGTTTTGTGCCCAAGCAGAGTACGCCCCAAATGATCGATGGAAGATAAATCAGTTCGAGTGGGGTTTGAATCTAGAGATTAAAAGTAATTTGGGCCAACTAGAGATAACTTCTTATGCCACATTGATTCATAGAAGTTACATGGTAGAAGAAAGTTTACGGAGTTTAAAGGAGAACAGACAACTTAAGTGACAACAAAG
>NC_021165.2:42923363-42924947 GCF_000331145.2 Cicer arietinum
ACAATGCCTATGTAGTGGGGGTCAAGGTTTTCTACTAACATCATCTTCAGATTCGAGACCTAAACTTGATGTCGTTACAATTCCAGTTGTGAATGAATTTTCAGACGTCTTCCTAGAAGATGTAATATGCATACCTCCAGAGAGGGAGATTGAGTTCTCCATAGACCTAGTTCCTGGTGCTAAACCAATTTCCATTACTCCTTATAGGATGTCACCTCTAGAGTTAAAAGAACTGCAAGTTCAATTAGAGGATCTCTTAACTAAGGGTTTTGTAAGGCCGAGTGTCTCTCCATGGGGTGCTCCAGTTTTGTTAGTTAAGAAGAAAAATGGAGGAATGAGACTTTGCATAGATTATAGGCAACTCAACAAAGTAACCATTAAGAACAAGAACCATATCCCTAGGATATATGATTTGTTAGATCAACTTGGAGGAGCTGAAGTAACAATGTCGATTTACAAGAAAGGGGGGTTTGAATTGTAAATATGCCTTTAAAAAATTTCTGTTAAAACTTAAGAAAATAACTCAAGAATGATCTTGGTTATGAAACAGAAAACGGAGAACGTTCTTGGTTTATGTTATAAAACAGAGAACGTTCTTAAATTAGCAGAAAATCAGTTTCTATTTTATCTTAAATGATTAATGCAGTATAATAAAGTAGGAGATAGGAAAGAGAATACCACACAAAGATTTATCCTGGTTCACCAAACGTGGGTTACGTCCAGTCCTCACATTGTGAGATTTTCCACTAAGTGTTTAAAATGAAGAGCCTTCTTAATCTTACAACACCTAGAATAGATCGACCTTGATCTATTTCTTTCTTAATTACTTTCCACCCAGAAAGCAATTACAACACCTATCTAACCTTGATAGGAAGCAATCTTAAACAAACTATAAAGAAACTCTTATAGTTTGAGTTTTTACAAATGATTGAATTTGACAGAATCTGATATTGCTCAACTCTTGTTTGAGAATAGATTCTTTACAAAGTATCTAATGACAATTTCGCAACTGGTGTGTGAGTTAGCAGTAGTAACAGTTTCGCGAATTGCAGAAAGTGATGTTGCCTCTGTTTTTTTGCAGAATTTCAAGCTTTAAGTGAGATTGTATATTGTTGGTTACTTAGCACTTGAATTTCTTGCTGAGAACTGAGATAATGGCCTTCTATTTATAGGCTGTAGATGTACTTGAATGAAGGTACAAGAGCTGTTGGAGAGACTTAGCTTTTTGACTGAACCATTATTTTTAGAATAAAAATAATCCTTCTTCGAAATAGCTTTTTGACTTTTAATGGTTTAGCATTTAAAGCATCTATGTCCTTTCTTTGACGATTCTTCATTGATCTTGGATGGTACATTATCTGCCTTGAGTCTTGAGTATAGCTAGAGAAGGTTGGAGAGGATTAGGAACGAATTGCAGACTGAAACAGAGAGAATGCAAGGCTGCTGTTGATGTGCAGAAAAACGGAGAATGATTATCGTTCTTGGTTTTATCAGTTTGAACGTTCTTGAGCTTCAATAATCATTCTGGAGTTCCCGTTTTAAACGGTTTGGATTTCCTTTGTTATTGTCTTGTCATATGCCCAG
>NC_021165.2:42925027-42926405 GCF_000331145.2 Cicer arietinum
GCACGAACGACTTCTGGGAAAAAGGATTCAGAGATCTTTAAGAATGAAGTCCATCCAAGAACATCCGTATGGTGCTGAACAGCATTGCCATCCACAACAAGATTATCAAAAACAAAGATTCTTCCTATCCCAACTGGGCGTTGAGCCCATTTTTCATTGAAGAGTTTTGATTTTGCAAGGGAGATTAGAGGAGGAGCATTCTGTTTTGGTTTCTTAGTTGGGGGAGATGGTTCAGAATCAGAGGATGTGGATATAGGGGAAGATCGTTTGGAAGTCTTTTGTGGAGAAGATTTTGGTGGAGGGGCAGTTGGAGAATGTTCTTGTGATGGTGAACGTTCTTGTGAAGGAGCAGTTGGAGAACGTTCTTGTTCTGGAGAAATTGGTTTTTGACTGTTTTTTAGGTTTTGTTTTGGGGCAAGCGTTTTCTTTCTTTGAGGATTTGGGAGATTTTTTCGAGCAAGAAATTGAGCAATAGTGATTGTGTTTTTGGTTCTCATGGGTTTAGTTGGTGGTTTTGGTTAAGAGAGTGGTTATTTTTGGTTTGTGGAAGGGGAAACAATGTCATTTAATGATCTTAGTTTTTGATGGGGAGGAGTTGAGTGTGAAGGTTCAGAAGAGAAAGCTGATTTTGAGGGTGTCGAAGGTTTAGTAGTTGTTGATGGATTTTGTGGTGGAGGTGTTGGTACTGTAGGCATCGTGTTTCTTTGTAGTTCAGTTTGTGTTGGTGATTTTGCTACTGGGGGACACGAATCAGAAGAGTCATCACTCTCAGAGTCTGAAATGATGAAATAAAATGGTTTAGGGTTCTGGATTTCGACGTACCAATACCAGACTGGACACGCATGGAGCGGCGTGGAGGAGTGATTCTGGTGCGAAGATGGGGAGGCACTTGAGCGTAGTTTGGTGTAGGACGAGTGTATAGTGGTGGAAGAAAGGTAGACAGAGGAATGAGGTTTAGAACTTCTTGACTATTGTGAGAAGATGGAGAGGCAGAAGATGTGATGAAGAGGGTGGTGTACAGGGAGAGGCATTTTTTCGTGCAGACTGTTTGGTTCGAGCCATTGTTGTTTTTTGGGAGGAAGATGATGAAGAAGATGAACAGTGAACGTGATTTAGAGAAAGAGAAAGATGATTCCAGCTTTTGGGGAAAAGAAGGTGGGAAGAGGAACAGTTTTCTGACTTGAGAAGATGGAGAGAAAAAGGTGGAGTAATGATGAGTTTGTACCTAGGGAAATGGGAGCCCAATAGTTTGTACCTAGGGAAATGGGAAAAGCATTTTGGGGGATTGGGGAGTGTATGTGTCAGCATTCTAACATCAGACACAAGGGCACGTGTAATAAATGCCAAGATTTGCCTTTTTTACTTTTGAGAGGGAAAA
>NC_021165.2:42935291-42943624 GCF_000331145.2 Cicer arietinum
TTTTCTGACTTGAGAAGATGGAGAGAAAAAGGTGGAGTAATGATGAGTTTGTACCTAGGAAAATGGGAAAAGCATTTTGGGGGATTGGAGAGAGTATGTGTCAGCATGCTAACACCAGACACAAGGGCACGTGTAATAAATGCCAAGATTTGCCTTTTTTGATTTTTTGAGAGGGAAAAGCAGACTGTTGCTTTTTCCAGAACGGAGAATGATGAATCGCGAAACGGAGACTGATAAACGATCTCCGTTTTCTGCAGAAGCAGATTTCAACCAGAATTTTCTGGATTTTTCATGATTCTCAGTTTTTCCTTGATTGAATTAAAACTATCCTCCACAAGAGGCTTAGTGAAAATGTCAGCAAGTTGATTTTGAGTATCAACGAAGATTAATTCAACGTCTTTCTTATTGACATGATCACGAATGAAATGATGTTTTATTTCAATATGCTTTGATCTAGAATGCTGAATAGGATTTTTAGACAGATTTATAGCACTTGTATTATCACAATAAATTGGAATATTGGAATAGCTTACAGAGTAATCTTGAAGTTGGTTCTTGATCCACAAAACTTGTGAACAGCAGTTTGCAGCTGACACATATTCAGCCTCAGTTGTGGATAGTGCTATGGTGTTCTGTTTTCTGCATGACCAACTGATTAATGCTTCACCTAGGAACTGACATGCTCCACTTGTGCTTTTTCTTTCAACTTTGTCTCCAGCATAATCAGCATCACAGTATGCTATAATATCAAAATGGGAACCTTTTCTATACCAAAGACCAAGATTAGTTGTTCCAACGAGATATCTAAATATGCGTTTAACAGCAGTTAAGTGGGATTCTTTTGGCGCTGATTGAAATCGAGCACATAATCCTACTGCAAACACAATATCTGGTCTGCTAGCAGTTAGATATAGCAGAGAACCGATCATTCCACGATATTCTTTTTCAGAGACAGATTTGCCATTTTCATCTTTTTCTAAGGAAGTGGATGGATGCATGGGAGTTGTCATAATTTTTGACTCATTCATTTTATATTTGATCAACAGATCTTTGATATATTTTTCTTGACAAACAAAAATGCCTTTTTCGTATTGTTTGATTTGTAAACCAAGAAAATATCTTAATTCCCCCATCATGCTCATTTCAAATTCACTTTGCATAAGTTTTGAGAAATCTTCACATAGTTTTTCATTTGTTGATCCAAAAATGATATCATCCACATATACTTGAACAATGAGTAATTCATTTCCCTCTGTTTTCTTAAATAAGGTAGTATCGATTTTTCCTCTTTGAAAATTGTTCTCGATCAGAAATGAACTCAGTCTTTCGTACCACGCCCTTGGTGCTTGTTTTAAGCCATAAAGAGCTTTGGTAAGTTTGAAAACATGATTTGGTTTTGCTTGGTTTTCAAAACCTGGGGGCTGTTTTACATACACTTGTTCATTTAAAAAACCATTTAAGAAAGCACTTTTCACATCCATTTGAAACAGTTTGATGAGTTTATGAGATGCATATGCAAGAAGTATTCGAATAGCTTCTAACCTTGCAACTGGAGCAAAAGTTTCATCATAGTCTATACCTTCTTGTTGATTGTAGCCTTGAGCTACTAATCTTGCTTTGTTTCTCACGACCTTACCTTCTTCATCAAGCTTGTTTCTGAATACCCATCGAGTGCCAATAACAGTTTGATCTAAAGGATCTGGTACTAGAGTCCAAACTTCATTTTTCTCAAACTGTAGTAGTTCTTCCTTCATGGCGTTTATCCAAGATTGATCAGTAATAGCATCTTTGATTGACTTTGGTTCAATCTGAGATATCATTGCCATGCTGTCGTCATCATTTTTGAATGATCTTCTGGTTCGGATTCCATCAGCTGTGTCTCCAATGATCTGAGTTTGAGGATGATCTCCAATGGTTTTCCAGCTTTTTGGTGGAGAATGAAACGGAGATTGTTTATCAATCTCTGTTTTCTGCAGACTTGTTTCCTGCTGTGTTTCATTTTGAGTTTCTTCTTCCTCATCCTTTTTACTTATATCTAGATCATCAAACTCATCAAACAATATATGCATACTAATTTCAACAACATTAGTTCTTAAATTGAACACTCTATAACCTTTAGATTCGGTTGAGTATCCAAGAAAGATCGCTTTATCGGATTTTGCATCAAATTTTCCAATAAGATCTTTGTTGTTTAGAATGTAACAGTAACAACCAAAAATATGAAAGTAAGAAATGTTTGGTTTTCTGTTTTTCCAGATTTCGTATGGAGTTTTGTTGATGATTTTTCTGATAGATACACGATTCAAGATATAGCAAGAAGTGTTTATGGCTTCTGCCCAAAAATACCTTTCAACATTTGATTCTTCTAAAATAGTTCTTGCCATTTCTTGTAGTGTTCTATTCTTTCTTTCAACAACTCCATTTTGTTGTGGAGTTCTTGCACATGAAAGATTGTGAGATATACCAAGTTCATCAAAAAAGCTTTTGAATGAGGCATTTATGAATTCTCCTCCATGATCACTCCTTACAGAGATGATGCTGGAGTCCTTTTCATTCTGCACCTTTTTACAAAATGTTTTAAATGATTCAAATGCATCATCTTTTTGTTTTAAAAACAGAACCCATGTAAATCTTGAGAAATCATCAACAATAACAAAACCATATTTCATTCCTCCTAGACTTGTTGTTTTGACAGGCCCGAATAAATCTATGTGAAGTAGTTCAAGAGTTCTATTTGTTGATACAAAATCTTTTGTATGAAAGCTGCTCTTGACTTGCTTACCTTTTGCACAAGCTTCACAGATTTTGTCTTTCTCAAAATTAAGTTTTGGTAAACCTCTAACAAGATCAAGTTTGGAGATTTTTGAAATAGTTTTCATGCTGATATGTCCAGCCCTTTTATGCCAGATCCATTTATCTTTATTGATTGATATAAAGCATGATTCATCAGGTAATTCATCCAAATATATCACATATAAATTTTTCTTTCGCTTACCAGAGAACATAATTTTTCCAGTTTTGGCCATCTTGATTTCACATACCTTTGGCTTGAAAGTGACTTCGCATCCATTGTCGCATAACTGACTTATGCTTAATAAATTGTGTTTCAATCCTTCCACGTATTGGACATCATTTATTTGAGCAGAGTTTGTCTTACCAATTGTTCCATTTCCCTTAATTTGAGCTTGATCATCATTTCCAAATGTGACCGAACCACCATCCTTCTTGCTGAAGGTTATGAAACAATTTCTATCTCCTGTCATGTGCCTTGAACAGCCACTGTCCAAGAACCAAGGCTTTCTCTTTATATTTGGAAAACCAACATGCATATGATATTATTTCAGCCTTAGGTACCTACTTTGTTTTGGGTCCTTGAGAGCTAGTTTTGACATTTCATTTTTCTTTAGAATGATATATCATTCCTTTATTTTTGAAACCAACTGAGTATTTAGTTGTTGATTTTGAAATAGATTAAACAATCTGGGTTTCAGAAGGTTTAAACTTTGGTTTGAAAGAGTTTCCATATCGTTCTCCTTTTTTCAATTTTTTTGGAGAAGGTTCAGCTTTTGTTTTGGAACTTTCTCCATTTAGGAAACATTCTGGAGATTGTTCTCATTTTTGCAGTTTTTTCAAAACTGCGTTAACAGAATGATTTCCTCTTTCAATTACCTTTTTCCTTTCAATCTTTTCATCTCTTTTTCTAAAATAGCAAGCAAAATACAGATGTCCAAGTTTTTTACAATATAAGCATCTAGTTTTGCATTTTTCTTCCTTTCTTTCTGGGACAAAGAAGTTTTCATAAAGTTTGGTTTTTTGAGTTTGATTGAAACCAAGACCAGCTTTATCAAAAATTCCTATTTGAGATCCCATGATGTTATGAAAAGTTTCAGTGGCTTTAATGAAGTTTAGTAAATCTGTTTTGAGAAGTTCGTTTTCATTTCTAAGTTGAACGTTCTCCGTTTGTAGCGCAGAATGTTCTTGACATTCTTCACTTTCAAAAACTTTTGTTTCTTTCAATTCTTGAATCATTTTTTTTAACAGATTATTTTCAGCCTGATTTCTTTCCTTTTCTTCTTTCTCTTTATAAAACTGTTCTTTCAGAGAACTACATTTTTGAATAAGGAGATTTGAGTCATTTAGCAAGTTATCAAATTCATTTCCCATTTGTTGACATAAATGACACGGTTCAGAATTTATTACCTTATCTTCCTCTGTTTTTGCCATCAAGCATATGTTGGCTTCTTCTTCTTCTTCTTCTTCTTCTTCTTCTTCTTCTTCTTCTTCTTCTTCTTCTTCTTCTTCTTCTTCTTCTTCTTCTTCTTCTTCTTCTTCTTCTTCTTCTTCTTCTTCTTCTTCTTCTTCTTCTTCTTCTTCTTCTTCTTCTTCTTCTTCTTCTTCTTCTTCTTCTTCTTCTTCTTCTTCTTCTTCTTCTTCTTCTTCTTCTTCTTCTTCTTCTTCTTCTTCTTCTTCTTCTTCTTCTTCTTCTTCTTCTTCTTCTTCTTCTTCTCAACATCTCCTTGTTCATTTTCTTCTGATTCCTCTTCAACTGGTACTGTGATTTTATCTTGAGAGACTTTCAATGCTATTGCCTTTCCTTTCTTGACTGGTTTGTCTTCTTGCAATACTACTTCATGAGCTCTTAGAGTTCCAATTAGTTCTTCCAGAGGCAGTGATTCTAGGTTCTTGGCTTGGCTTATAGCTGTCACCATTGGTCTCCAATTGATTGGAAGGCACCTCATGATTTTTCTTACTCTTTCTTGCACAGTGTAGGCTTTGCCAAGAGAACGCATTTCATTTACTATTGTGGTGAATCTTGAGTACATTTCATCAATGGTTTCTCCTTCTCGCATTTCGAACAATTCGAATTTCCTTATACCAATGTCTATCCTTGTTTCTTTGACATGGCTTGTTCCTTCATGGTGAGTTTGCAATGTATCCCAGACTTCTTTTGCAGTTGTGCATTCATCTACCCTTTCACTTTCTTCCCTGCTTAAAGCACATGATAAGAATAATTGAGCTTTAGAATTTAGAAGTACCTTAGCTTTATCTTCTGCCGTCCAATCTGCTTCCTTTTTTAAAGCAGAATTCGAGTCATCTTGATCAACCCTTGGTGTGAAATCTCCATCTGTGATGATGCGCCACATTCCTGTGTCTTGAGATTTTAAGAACAACTGCATTTTGTTTTTCCAAAAATAATAGTCTGATCCACCAAAGAATGGAGGTCGATTTGAGGATCCTCCTTCAACAATGTATTTTGCTTTCGACATTCTTCTAGATCTTTTCTCTAACACTTGTTAGGTGTTTTTGAACTTTTTAGAGACCGAGCTCTGATGCCAATTGAAGTAACAATGTCGATTTACAAGAAAGGGGGTTTGAATTGTAAATATGCCTTTTAAAAATTCCTATTAAAACTTAAGAAAATAACTCAAGAATGATCTTGGTTATGAAACAGAAAACGGAGAACGTTCTTGGTTTATGTTATAAAACAGAGAACGTTCTTAAATTAGCAGAAAATCAGTTTCTATTTTATCTTAAATGATTAATGCAGTATAATAAAGAAGGAGAAAGGAAGGAGAATACCACACACAGATTTATCCTGGTTCACCCAACGTGGGTTACGTCCAGTCCTCACACTGTGAGATTTTCCACTAAGTGTTTAAAATGAAGAACCTTCTTAATCTTACAACACCTAGAATAAATCAACCTTGATCTATTTCTTTCTTAATTACTTTCCACCTAGAAAGCAATCACAACACCTATTTAACCTTGATAGGAAGCAATCTTAAACAAACTATAAAGAAAATCTTATAGTTTGAGTTTTTACAAATGATTGAATTTGACAGAATCTGATATTGCTCAACTCTTGTTTGAGAATAGATTCTTTACAAAGTATCTAATGACAATTTCGCAACTGGTGTGTGAGTTAGCAGCAGTAACAGTTTCGCGAATTGCAGAAAGTTATGTTGCCTCTGTTTTTTGCAGAATTTCAAGCTTTAAGTGAGATTATATATTGCTGGTTACTTAGCACTTGAATTTCTTGCTGAGAACTGAGATAATGGCCTTCTATTTATAGGTTGTAGATGTACTTGAATGAAGGTACAAGAGCTGTTGGAGAGACTTAGCTTTTTGACTGAAACATTATTTTAGAATAAAATTAATCCTTCAACAATATGTGTCAACATACTCTACTTCCACAGTGTGGAAGTCATGAGTACGTCTCTGATAATAACGCCTTGCTCATCTATCATCTGTTAAACTGCAAGAGATTGAATTTACCTCATGTTATTCTCCAGCATATGATCTGTGCAGCCCAAAAAGATTACAAAAAGAATACTGTGCCTTATGGCATGGTCCTGACTAAAATCTTCAGGCATTTTGGAGTATCTCTTGCATCTGAAAAATCTTTGATCAAAATTTCCAAGTTTTCCACCAAAAATTTATCTCATATGCGCAACACCGCCTCTGCTCCAACACCTACTCCTCCATCCTGTCCCATCTCTCTCAAAAGGAAGAGATCAACAGGAAGACGACCTTCCAAAAATCCTATTTCCTTTTCCTCTCCTTCTACTGATCCCAAGGAAATCTCAGACAAAACTCCTACACCAGAACGTTCTCCACCTCCTCCAGAACGTTCTCCAGAACATATCCCATCACATTCCACTCATTTTGCCCAAACATCTGGAATTGTCCCTTCACATATTCCCTCTTATTCTCAACCACTTCACTGCCCTACACATGACTTTAGTACTCTTTTGTCTAATCCTCTTATGTCTACTATGTCTCCACTGTTTGTTTCACCACAGTTGTTGCTACCTCTTCTCAACCCTCCGCTCACCTTCCCTCCACTTCCACCTTAGCTGGACCCTCAAACTCTGATATCATGGCCGCTCTCCAGATCATCATGGCAAGACAAATTCAGCATGATCAAGAGACTGCTTTACTCCGAACTTGGATGGCTGATCACCTTGCTCCCAAGCTGGGAATTCCACCTCCGCCTCCTCATCCGGTGCCACCTCCTTCTCAGATCCCTCCCGCTGGAAAATCCTCCTCCTCAGAAGGATCTTCTCCCTCCCTAGCCTCTTAGGTCTCTCAGTTATGTCTTTTTGTGTGACAAAGGGGGAGAATTAAGTTAGATTTTCATTTATTTTGTTACTGTTCTCATTATGTATTTCTGCCACTTTTGATGTATCTCTGCCAAAATTAATGTACTTTTTCTATCTTTAATGAAACACTTTCTGATTGCATTCAAATATTTTATTTTATGTTGAATTAACAAATGCACAAATTGAGGGGGAGCTGTTACAGCACTTTATATTAGAATCAAATTAAAATCTAAATTAACATGTTTGTCATCATCAAAAAGGGGGAGATTGTTGAGACAAACTCTATATTTTAAAGTTTTTGATGAAAATAAACAAAGGTTAATTAAGAATGTTAATTATGATTCTAAATGTTATGTTAATTTAACTTGTGTTCTTGAGTGGTTTTAATTAAGAGCAGAATCAAGCAAATACAAGAAAAGACAACAACAAGATCATTCTGCATCATAAACAGAGAATGATCTTCAGCTTCACCGAATTATCTATCACAGCATGTTGTTCAAAGTTTATCTACATCGTTAACAAAGAATCTGTCCTGGAAATGTGTTCATATCTAATCAGTACATGGAAAGGAACAAGTAGGATTCATCCAAACTCAAAAAGGCTAGTTGATCACAAAGATCAAAGGGTTCAAAGATGGACAAAAGTCATGACGGCTTAAGAACTCCAAAATTCAAATGTCAAAGAAAACTTGATCAAACTGGGTATATGACAAGACAAGAACAAAGGAAATACAGAACATTCAAAACAGGAACTCCAGAATGATTATTGAAGCTCAAGAACGTTCAAACTGATAAAACCAAGAACGTTAATCATTCTCCGTTTTCTGCACATCAACAGCAGCCTTGCATCCTCTCTGTTTCAGTCTGCAATTCGATTCAAATCTTCTCCAACCTCCTCTAGCTACACTCAAGACTCAAGACAGATAATGTACCATCCAAGATCAATGAAGAAATGTCAAAGAAAGGACAGAAATGCTTTCAATGCTAAAACATCAAAAGTCAAAAAGCTGTTTTCAAAGCAGCATTATTTTTATTCTAAAAATAATGTTTTAGTCAAAAAAGCATGGCCTCTCCAACAGCTATTTCGTACATCTCCAGCCTATAAATAGAAGGCCATTATCTCAGTTCAAAATAAGAAATTCAAGTGCTAAGTATCAAAAACAGAGGAAACATCACTTTCTGCAATTCGCGAAACTGTTACTACTGCTAACACTCATACCAGCTGCGAAAT
>NC_021165.2:42944124-42957636 GCF_000331145.2 Cicer arietinum
GTATCCTACGGACGGGAATGGAGATGGGAACGCTTGACTGCAGTTACGTTAGGAGGATCTCACAGAGCGCGTGAAGATCACTCAGTGTGTATAGCTTTTTGGTAGGATGATCAGATTAGGATGATGTATAGGGACTAGGCGTCCTTCTTTTTGGATTGGAGAAACTTTTCCGCTGCTTGTAAATAATAATGACTCAATTATTTATCCAAAGGCATTTCCTCGTTTATTTCTCTGTTTTAGTTTAATTTCTTTTGAAAAAAAAAATATACCCTCGCTTTGAAAAACGGGGTGTTACATTACGCATAAGTGTATATTTTAGTGTTACACGATTTACAAGTTTGCATTTTTTTCTTTTAAATTGTAAGTTTTACATTTGTATGTTTTTTTGTCATTTTTCCATATGTTTAGCTTTGGTTTGACGTAGATGATGGAAAAAAAACTAACTCTTACAATAATATTTTAGAAACTAATAAATTCGATGACATTCAAGAATAGTTGATAAGTATTGATGTACGGCGAACGTGTGGTAAAAATGAGTTTTTTTCAAGATAATTTTGTAGTAATAGAATTTAGATGTGTGAGTGAAATTGAATTTTTAGCATATAGGTGTTTTGAATCTGCACTCAAATGATCTTAAATTACCATGTATGTTGCTTGTTGCTTGATTGGTGTGTTAGAAATTTATGAAATCTGAGATTTTTTAGAAAAGAATTTTAGTTCAATGTGCGAATCATACTACTTAAGGCAAATGTGAGTGCAATGGATGCTTTTCCACCGTTGCCACTATATCTTTCCTCTAATTCTTGTATTTGTAACACCCCAGATTTTGATTCAAGACATTACTTAAAAATATTTATTTTCTTTCAAAAACGACATTTTTTTTAGTAGTTCATCATATAATCAATAAAATTTCACTAGTAAATAGTTTGATTTTATTTTAAGAAATAACACAACGCAATTTATCTAATATTATTATTGTTATTTTTGCGAAGACAATTTACTAATTGTAGAAAATATTCACTTACGTCTTAAAATAGAATAATTCAGGTTTTTCCTAACGAAAGGACCTCACCTCCGCATTTCTATTTAAAATCGACTATGAAAAGTAAATAAACTTAAAAATAAACCACATCGGTCTTATCACTATAAATATTATTATTATTTTTATTAAAGTACCCATTTTTCTCACGTGTGCGCGCTAAGCAAACGTCATTCATGCAACTACTCGAGAGGTGTGTAAATTCAAATTCCTTTTGTTTTCTTATACTCATAGGAATATATTTATCCAGAAATACAGTACATAAATTCTCCCAGTTCATCGGTGTACCCGCACTTATCATGTATGCCTTTGCACCCTTCCACCAATTCTCAGCTTCTCCCTGTAGCATATGAGTAGTAAAAGCTACTTTATCTTCTTCAGTACATCGCACCACAAGAAAATTTTTAGTCATTTCATCCAACCATGATTGAGCTTCCAATGGCACTGGGCTCCCTAGGAAAGTTGGGGGTTTCAACTTGTGAAAGTCATAAAATAATTTGTTTGAGGCCTCTGGTGGCGGTGGTTGAGTAGGTCCGACAGATTGCGCAAGATGATTCATTATGCTAGTTGTAATAGCTTGTTGTTGTTGCATCATAAGTTGTTTTTGTTGCATCATTTGTTCCCAAAGTTCATCATTATTCCGCCCTCTACGAGGCCTACCTGGTGGTCTTAGATCTGGTTCCATATTGTTCTGCATATCAAACACAAATATTAAGCTGATCAGACTTAATATTTCATGAATTGATAATTAGAAAATATATAGTCTCAAAACAAGAACAACAACTAATTTTAACTACCCACCGTACGATCGACTCGACCGTCTCTGATATCAAAAATGTAATACCATAAGTTAATTGTCTAGAATATAACTTGAGCAATAGCATAATTCGAAAAAAGAGATAGTTAATACAAATCTTGACACAAAGTCATGCAAATGTATTAATACGCATATTAATCCTTCAAAGAAAAACAAAACAAAACAAATATGGAGTACATAATACATCCATGGTTCAAAATAATTCCCTAGAAATTTTAAGCAAACTATAGTGTAAACTGATATGCTTCATTTCTCCAACTCGTGATCTAAGCCTTTTTACCTGTAAAACATTTGAATACTGTTGAATGAGATTACATCTTAGTGGGTCCCAATCAATGAAACTAAATCAATTAACATTCTAATTGAAAGCTATATTTATCTTCTGAGTTTCTCTTCCATGTATATATATATAGTTTTAACTCTTTCTAAATATTCAAGCCATTAGACGTGAGTAATCTAATGACATAAACTCTACCTAACAAGCATGTCATAAAGACTACATTAGTTTTACTAATGCCCTCTTCTTGTTAGTAACTTTATTTTGGTAAGATTGGACATAATTACGTCCGTAAGTGGTACCCCACTTACCCTCGCTTCCGTCGTATATAGACGAAGAATTTATGTAGCTATGATGAATCCTATACTTCTCAACTTAATTAGATATATAGTAAATATATATAACAATCCACACACACATACACACATATATAACATCATCTAAAAAAAATATACTAAAGGCTACCACACATTCAACCTTGAAAATTATTATGATAACATAAACTATTAAGTCAATTATATCATACTAATCACATAATGTAAAATAAAGTTCAAGAGAACATGTTTAAGATATATTTTTCCCAAAACAGCCCTAAATTTATGTTATAACAACTCAAAACTGGGTTTAACTACATAGTCAACTGACAGGAATTTATAAGTATCAGAATTGAGTGAGTGAGTACTCTTTGGAAAGCTTATGATGTCTACTTTGTAGATAAAATTTTATTTTATTTTTATTAACCCCTAATTCTTGCAGTTTATCAAAATAAAACACAATGACAGAAAACAAATAGAAGATCAACTCTGGTCTAACTTGTAACCCATTTTTCAGCATCAATACTCAATCTAACATCACGAATTTTATACTCAATTTAAAGATAATTGAGTCTAGTTTCCAGAAAGCTACAAATCATTCAAAATGAAGGTCTATAGAAAGAGTTATGACCAAAACATCACACATATGTCATGCGAAATTCAAGTTAATAACATTCCTTCAATCACACTAATTTCCTAACAATTCTTTGCAACAATAATGCTACAAATTATGAGTAAATCAGTAATGAACACATCAAAAACAGCATCACAATTTCCAATTTACTCAATTTAATTGGTCACAAAGGTGAAACTCAAAATCTTTAATTTCAAACCCATCAAAAGAGCATAATTTCATGTCAACAAGGAAACTCAATACTACAATAATCTACTCTCAATTTCAGTCATAGAACTTCACATGCATAAATAATTTTAACCATCATTTCAAAATCCCTAAATCCAACCAAGAATGAACTTTTTCTTTTAAAAAAAATTCATTTTCTTCATTTCGAACCCTTAAACTCCAAATCCCTAATCTATGAAACATATTAACTCATACATCCATGAATGGAAAAATAGAAAAAGGATACCCACCTATTGAATTCCAAAACAATGGAGAAGATAATGATTCTCTCAAATCTTTCTACCTTGACTTCTTGCAAGAATTGCACTTTTCCTTTCTCTTTTCTTGTTCTGTCAAAGTTTTTGTTGTTGTTTTTTTTTTTCTTCCTTTCTCCTTCTCTTCTTTCTTCTTCTTCTCTATCTTACCATTTTTTCCTCTCTCTCTCTCTTTCTCTTTATGTTTCTACGTTTCCCTCTTCCTCCCTTCTTTTTTTGTTTTTTTTTTCTTCTCTTTTTCCTATAGTTTATTAATTTTAGAAGTATATTTTAATTTATTTTTTATGTTTGGCTCACTCATAAAATTATCCTAACTTTGCCGCTGGAAATACTAATAATTTCATAGATGTATCAAACAAAGAAAGAAGTAGACTAATGAAATTTCTAAGCTTGGAAATGAATGGTAGGTAACAAAGTGATTGCAATCAATGAAATTAAAAACTAATTTTTGAACATTTCCAACATCAATTCTCTACCACTTGTGACAAACTGGTTCCATGAAACATGGTTTCTAATAGAATGGTAGAGTAAGAGAAAGAGTTTTTGGTTAGTGACTTCACAAAAGATGAGGTTAGAAGGACATTAATATGGAAATATGATGGCTCCATAGAGTTAGTATTAACTAATATCTTCTAGTTGACATATTAAGTGACATATTGGAATATGAATAGCATGTGACGGAAAATATATTTTTGGGTTGAGAAATATGATAGTTTCACAAAGTTAATATTAAACAATATCTTCTGTAAAGCTATCGTTTGATCAATCTGACCAAATAGATGAAATATACTAAGTGTTAAAAAGATGAATGAATTTTATCTAAATACTATGATAATTATAAGAAGCTGATGCTAAAAACCACAAAAAATAAAGCATAATCTAATACCTATAATGCCTCTAGTGAAATGTATCTTGATCGTCTAGTACAATGGTCATCAACTGGAATACGGAGTTTTCTCTAGAAAATCGCTGTTGAGATTAAAGTATTTTTTATATATATTTTAATGGCAACAAACCATATGAATTAAATGATAAATTTTATGAATGGTGATCTACTGGTGATTTCACTTGAGTTTTGTTTAAGGAACAATAATCACATAAGTGGACAAGCTAGAATCCACTTACATCAACCAAATGCATTGTATATACTCAACAATGAAAGAATAAAAGTAGCATTAAAAGATTACAACAATAGTTTCACAAGCTTCATTAAGATATTTGAAGACTATTGTCCGAACCACATGAAGGTTCATACTTGAAGGATCATTGTAGAAGAACTTGTATCACAAGCTATACAAGATTATGTTTTAAGTAATGTAACAAAACTCACATTGAGTTTTGTGTTGAAATCTTTGAGATCAACCACAACAATACACAAAGAATGATAAAATGAAAATGAACAACTTTTTTGAAAGAGTCCTTGAAAAATTAATTCAACCATCATATCATTCATTAATAAGAATGTTTGTTACAAGACAAAAGAACATTCTCTTTATCCAAGGATGTGTGACGATCTAAGAGTATGTACATGGTTTTTGCCCTTATATTATCTCAGCACTGTTCCAAACATGTTTATGGACCAATGAAAATCAAACAAGTCAAAAATTGTCAAGAATCAAGTGCAACAAGTGTTTAAAACATTCTAAACCAAGGAACAACAAGAATGATAAGAAGAATAATTTGATACCTTTATAAACATTTCCAATTGGATATATTATAGAATCAAAAATATCTAAAGTTAAATAAAGAAGTCAAATAGCATATTTATGAAAGAGTCAAAAAGCATATTTGTAAAAATTCTTTCTAGGTTGAAAGGTGAAGATTGTAATTGATCAAGTTTTGATCAATAGAAAAAAGTGCGAAGGAGAACATTCTAGTTATGAATCACATAATGAAAATCTCACAGTTGTGAGGAGTGAGTTAGTCCGAGTTGGGTGAACCAATATACTTTTTGGGTGTGATCTTTTTATCTTTTATCTTTAATTATTTTCACGCGCATATCACATTTCACTGTCATTGTTTTGATTGACAACCTCTTAATTTATATAAATTTTCCATAACGAATTGGTCAGTTAATAGCTTATTAATCAACTTTTGATTACCATATTTAATCTTGAGTAAAACATCAATTAAAGTGCATGAGCTAAAATTTAAAAGGGTCATAATTGAAACACCCTTTTTCTTGTGACTATTCATTCCACTTCAGATACTCCCTCTGACGAAGTATTGCCACTGCCTCAAAGTCAAGACGGTGAAACAAATCAACACAAAAGTCAAAGCAAGATGTCAAATGCCACAAGAAGTACTAGATAGCCTATAAATGTACACAATAAAGTGTGTAAAGTCAAACATCTACATGCAGTGCTGCAACACTTTTCTACGCATCCCAACAACTCTTTCTCAACAACTATATCTTTAAGATTATTTAAGGAGCATCATTTGAACTAAAAAAAAGTGATGATGATCACAATAATCATGTTTGAGACAACATCCATGAAGATTGAAGATCAACCGAAATTTTCCCCACTAAATGTTCTAATTGAAAATTCATGGATAAGAGTAACGAGATAAAAGAAAAAGGAAAATTTCAATTGAATATGATATATTCATAAAAATCGGTGAACAAGAAAAGCAAATAAATTTCAAATGCTCTCCCATTGAGATTCATTTTGATGTTGTAAATCAACCAAGATCTTTTGGTTATATCATCTTTTATAGAGAGTTATACCTTCGTTAGATATATGATTTGTATCATAATTCTCTCTCATATGCGAGAATCCTAGAAAGGCTCTATATTCATAACTATCACAAAGTCAATCTTTTGTAATCAGACCTATGGTGGCAACAAACTTTGAAAAAAAGTAAGTTTTGAGAAACATGTAAACACTCAGTTCCTCAATAACACAAGGTTTTCCAGGATATTTGATTTGATTAGAAGGTTTCTAGTGAGTATCCTAAAGAGGAGATTAAAAGAATATTTGTAGCATCTAGATGCTCTTAGAAGAATATTAGGCTTGGAAAGGCATGATAAAACTCAATGCCTAGAGAGGCAAATAAAGAATACTCGTATCTTAGAGAAGCTTAATAATACTCAATGTTTGGAGAAGCGTAGGAAAGAACACTCAACTGAAGAGGCGAGTGGTGGCAGTAGTATTAAGGAATCCAAATATTGAACTTTTGTTGGCCAATTGAGGCATCATAATGTAGAACTTTGGTTGGCCGATTAAGGCATCATAATATATCGATAACAAGCAATGCTCGGAGAGGCATCATAATATATCGATTACAAGCAATGCCCAGAGAGGCAAGGAAATAATACTTAGCTTGGAGAAGCTTTAAGAATACTCAAATCCTGAAGAATACTTTAGTAGCTTAAGTAACTAAATATACTAGTGAAAAATCCCTCCATAGGGGAGGGCTAGATGTAGCAACAATTGTTGTGAATAGTATAAAAATATATGTGTATTTTTCTTCTCCCTTAAAATTTTATATTTTTGCTTAAGTTCTTTATGCCTTATCTTCAATCTATGTTTTTATTAATTGTATTTAATTGAAGCTAAGTTCTATCTCTCCCTCTTTCCCTCTCCCTCTCCCTCTCCCTCTCCCTCTCCCTCTCTCTCTCTCTCTCTCCCTCTCTCTCCCTCTTTCTCTCTTTTTAACTATGAAATTTTTTGGCTCCTCCAATATGTGGGTTAGGGCCAATAATTAGTGGGTTTGTCCAATTGATAGCTCTATTCATAATTGATAACATAGTTGTTATCAATGTTTTTGATGAATAGCTGTCATGAGTATGTTATGTGAAAAAATGTTGAAAATTATTAGTGTTGAATGAGTATTAAAAATAGAGTCTTTTAACAACTGCATTTACATAATAATTGATGAGTAAGTGCCAGAGTATGCTTATACAGTTCATAGTTAGTGGTGACAATGATGAGCCACGAGGTGAATCTAGGTGTTGATGGTTCATCTTATCCTTACAAGGTGATTCTAGGTAAATAGTACTAGTTTGTGTTGAGTTTGTACATTTATGATTTATGCCTCTCGAGAAGGTTTTGAAATTCTGGAATCATGATCCCTCGCATATAAGCATTGCATTAAGGTGCTTTGTGTAAAACTATTATGTTTTTTATGAAGCCAAAGACCAAGGAATGTGATCAAAGTTGCAAGCTCAAAAAGAAGTCAAATAATCTAAGTCAACTATGATCAAAGATACTAGAAGTGGTACATGATGCAATCTAATATTCTTATATTTCAAATGCACATGAGAACCTTTCATTTTACCATATGCATCAAAAGGATTTTCAAAGTGTCAAAAATGCATAAGAAATGTTTGAAAATAAATATTTTGACAAAAATATAATGTTGTATTCAAATACAGCCTATTGTAGCCAAATACACGTGATAAGTCAATAGCTAAAACTGAACATCTGTATTCGACTACGAGATGGTGTAGCCGAATACAAGTGCTAAGTCAGTGGCTAAAACTAAACATCTCTATTTGACTACGAGATGGTGTAGTCAAATACAAGTGCTAAGTAAGTGGCTAAGACTGCACATTTGTATTCGACTACAACCTGGTGTAGTCGAATACAACAATAAGTCATTGGAAAAATTCACTTAGTTGAATTCAAATACAAGGTTTCGTATTCGAATACGGTGTTGAAATTTTAAATAAAAACAAAATGTTACATAGGTGTATTCGACTACACACAAGTTGTAGCTAAATATAACTGCGAAACAATGTAAATTTTCAATTCTAAAATGGTTCTGGATCATTGCATTTTTTCTTCAAACCTCTAGGAATGATGGTCACTGATCTGAAGTGATGTCTATGGAGTATAAATACCCCATAACTTCAGTTTAAAAGCAATCAATCCCACTACCAAACTTTGAACAACTTTGTAACAACTTTCTAAAATATTCTAAAAGTTATTTTTCATATTTCAAGTACTTGCAATAAATTTTCATATCATTGAGAAAGGTGCTCTCGTATGCTTGAAATATTATTGGATTGATATCATTGTACATCTATTATACTCAAATTCTTCGTCAAGAACATTTGCTGAAAAATCATTGAAGTGATTATATTGTTTGTAAAGAAAGTAGTGTACTTTCTTCAAGTAGTCTAATATAAGATAGTGGTATGCTATCTTAGAAAGTGTGTTAGAAGTTTGTAGCAGAGATTCTAGGGTGAGATTTGTACATATTCTAACAATAGTGGAAAAATCTCATGTGGTGTGCAACAAGACTGGATGTACCCTTGGTCATCAGGGAACCAGAATAATATTGTTGTGGTCGTTATTTTTCTGCCATTTTCTTTTGACGTTGAGCCATAGTTCCTTCATGAGTTACTTCAAGTGTATCCCAAATGGCTCAACGTCTGGACAATTTAGAAGAACATATAATTTGCAGCTTTCATTTCTCTTTCTTCTAAGTAGCATGAGATGCATTTTCCAGAAGGACGTCCGGGATAATTAATATAGATAGGGGTTGTGCAAAAAAAAACCTTCACCTGCATCATCATTTCGTGGCTCTCTTGTCCTCCTACATGGAACATCGAGTGGATAATAGTACAATGCAAATGTAGAGGTCTCCTCCACTAAGTATGCTTCACAAATAGATCCCTCAACAACAGCTGTGTTGGTGACTTTGTCTTTTAAGGCACGAAGAAACCTAATAAAAGTATTTGAAGAAATTAATACAATAAGTATTGCATGGTAATTAATTAAAAACATTGATAGATGACCCAACCTTTCAAAAGGATACATCCATCGGTATTGCACAGGACCACCAACCCTAGCTTCAAACGACAAATGAATTGGAAGATGCTCCATAGAGTCAAAGAAACTAGGGGGAAATATTTGTTCAAGCTTACACAAAATGATTGGAATATTTTGCTCCATTGCACGTATATTATCCTCTTTTAGTAAAGGTGAAGTAAGCTCTCGAAAGAATTGACTAAACTCTATAAGTGTGTTCCAAATAGGTTTTGGTAGAGCTTTGAATGCAATTGGGAGCAAGCGTTGCAAGAACACATGGAAATCATGACTTTTCATTCCAAATAACTTTGTTTCTCGCATATCAACACATCTAGATAAGGTAGAGGCATACCCATTTGGTAACTTTAGTTTTTTTATCCACTCGCACACAAATAATCTTTGTTGTTTTTTCGATGTGTAATTTTCTTTTGGGTTTTTTAGCTTCCCCCCTCCACCATCTTGTAGCTCTAAATCTTTCCGTCTACAAATAGCTGCCAAGTCCAGTCTAGCATTAAAAGTGTCATTCGTCTTGCCCTTGGTGTCCATTATTGTATACAATATATTGAGAAACACATTTCTCTCAATATGCATGACATCTAGATTATGCGGGAGAAGATTTGTTTTCCGATACAGTAACTCCCAAGAGATGGTTTTTTTGGTCCAATTGTGAAAAACTCCATACCCCGACAAATTATCATATGGAGGTCCAATTATGCTTGGTAAATGCTTGACTTTTTCCCATATTTCTTCATTTGTCAACCTTTGTGGGGGCAACACTGTCTCATCTTTCCTTTTCCTAAAAGAATTCTTATTCCTTCTGTAGCAATGACCAAAGGGCAAGAATTGTCGATGATAGTAAAAAAATGTAGTTTTTCGACAATGTTGAAGGGTGAATGCTTTTGTATTCTCCATGCATATTGGACAGGCTAGTTTTCCCATTGTCATCCAGCCAGACAACATCCCATATGCAGTGAAGTCATTAATTGTACATAATAAAGAAGCTTTCATGATAAAATTCTGCTGTAGTGAGATATCATAAGTCATCACGCCAAAATTCCACAAAAGTTTAAGGTCATCTATAAGTGGCTGCATGTACACATCAATCTTCCCTTTTGGATTGGAAGGACCAGGAATTATAATGGTTAAGAATAAAAACTCTCTTCTCATGCACATCTAAGGTGGAAAATCGTAAGGAGTAAGAATTATTGGCCAACATGAATATGTCCTACTTGTTTTATCGAATGGTGCAAATCCATCAGCACACAATCCTAGCCTCACATTTCGAGGGTCCATTGAAAATTTGGGATATCTTTCATCAAAATGCTTCCATGCCTATCCATCAGATGGATGCGATAAATAGCTTGGATCTCTTATATTCTCACGATGCCACCTCATTTGGCTTGCAGTTTGCATTGACGAATAAAGTCTTTGAAGCCTTGGGATAAGAGGGAAATACCACATATTTTTTAAAGGAACTTCTCTAACCTTACCATTTCTAATGACGCTTTTGTAACGATCTTCACCATAAATTTTATAACTACGAAGATTTTTATCAACAGGAAAGTAATATATCATACATCCATGTAGGCAACAATGAATCTTTATGCAACCCAATCCAAGCTTTTCCACTGATTTCTTTGCACGATAGAAGTTGTCAAGCATTCGATTTTCATTTGGCAACGCCTTTCCCATAAAATACATCCATTGATTAAAGCAAATCTTAGAGATATTGAAGTCTGACTTGATACTTAAAGCTTGTATTGCAGCAGAAAGTTCAGAATAATTTTCACAACCATTATACAAGGGAGCTTGTGCAGCTTTCAACATATCAAAAAAGATTCTGGCTTTTGGGTTAGGATCTTCCCTAATTTGGTCTCCACAGTCATCTATTTGTTGCTCAATATATGTACCAAGAGATGGTCCGACTGCATCCATTACCATTTGCTCAAAGTCATTGAAGTCTTCCCGAACCCCACTACATTTGTAATAGTTGTTTGAAACCACTGACGGAATTGGAGGCCTTTTTTCACCATGGTTAGTCCAATAATAGTAATCATCCATAAATCCCTTCATACAAAGGTGTCCCGTGATATCGCCAACGAACTGATGTTTCTTACACTTACATATTTTACACGGGCATCTCAACTTTCCTTCTTTTTTGAATTTTTCTTGTGCACAAGCAAATTGCGCGAACTCGAAAACACCAGCCATATACTCATCTGCTACTCTTCTCTTATTAGGACCCATCCTATTAACCATCTTCTTGCGATGTTCGGGAATTTCCATTTCTCTAATTGATAAATAAGTAGAATGTCAATTACCATAGTTAATAAATTTATATGAAGATTCCTTGTAACGATTTAAGAATCTTAAAGGGTTAAAGTCCTAGGCTTGGTTTAGTTGGTACGATAATAAATTATTGTACGAATTTGTACTATATGGCTAACAAATAGTACAAAATGTATTAACCTAACTCTAAGATTGTCTCCACTATAAAAAAAAGTAAATAATATAAATTATGATAAGCTTATACAAAAAATTATTTAGCTAATTAACAAAATCAAAGAAATACAACAAATAAACACATAGTTAATCTTTACAATGTCCGTACGTTGTTTTATGCGTTCCTTGTAACTTACATAAGAAGAACAACTAAATATATCTAATGAAAAAAAATACAAAAAACACATAAACTCAGTTCTTTTTATATCTAGTTTATGACATCGTGATTGCATGTATAGTTACTTTTGTTATAGATTCTACTTAAAGTTAAGTTTTTTCTTCCACTTCACATAATCTCTTAACACGTGTAGTTGAGGATATATATGTATATGACATAGAACAAACAAATATAAGATTAATGAATAAAAGTGAGAATGACACACATTGGAAGTCAATAATTAATAGACATCATCTATTTGTTAATTTAATATATATTTTGAACATATCTACATGCCTAAGTTTCATCACAAAAAAAAAAAATATATAATGGAAAAAGTAAAACAGACTCAAATATGTTGTTGATTTTAATCAATACTATATGTTACACATGCCTTAATTAGCATTCCTATAAATTCAGTGACAAAAGAAGATATGGAGCTTTCTAGTCCATAGTGAGACCCAATTAATATAGTATTAATCTAAATTGATTTATATATAAGGAAATAAGTTATAATTGATTACATTATTAATATGTGATTAAAAGCATATAGAAAATGTTTTATTTTTTTTAGTTTATTTATAAAACTGTAACATTATTTTTATAAATCAAATATATAAAATTAATTGAGAGTATACTGTTCAGAAAAATAACAAAGTTTTCTTCCTTCTTTAGCAATAAAATATTATAAGGCTTAACTAAATCATGATTAAAAATGACATTGCAGCTAAAATTAACAATGCATCATAGGAAATTAAAATAAATCAGAGCGAGGGTGTATTTTTTTTTCAAAAGAAATTAAAATAAATCAGAGAATTAATTAAGGTAATACCTTTGGATAAATAATTGAGTCATTATAATTTACAAGCAGTGGAAAAGTTTCTCAAAATATATGAATCCAAAGTATTTACACAACAACAGATGATACATGGAACCCATTCAACTAAGATGTCATACTGACAATATTAGTAAAGGTACAGTTTTCCAGTTCAAAATAACGTAATCCAAAAAAAACATATGTTCCCTCTATGTCATCCTAATCTGATCATTCTTCAAAAAAAAAAAAAAACTATAGCTATACACCCTGAGTGATCTCCACGCGCCCCGTGAGATCCTCCTAACATAGCTCCAGTCAAGCATTCCCATCTACATTCCCATCCGTAGGGTACGAACCGGTAGGATCGTCTTGACTCTCATCTGAGGGCAAAGCCCAGATTTCCACAATAGTTGTAAAGGGTCACCAACTGAAATTAACAGTTAACACATAACATTTAAGTTTTTAAATGCACAAAACAACCTTTCAACTAAGCATGCACCTTAAAAGGATTTTCCATATGCTAAAAGTTCATATAATGCTTGCCAATTAAAAATGAAATCAAAATAAAGTTCTCAATCCATCAAGTAATACATAACTGACCAAGACATTGATAAATCAATTGAGCAATCTGTTATCTAACTCAAAATAAGAATTTCTACTAAGCAAATCAATTTCCAAATCGATTTCCTGAAGGTTTTTAGTGAAATTTGAATT
>NC_021165.2:42957778-42959264 GCF_000331145.2 Cicer arietinum
CAAAAATACATAAACTAACTCAAAATCATTCATACACAATTCCACATCTTAACACTTAGCAATTCCTACGCGATCACCACGACAAACTGGGTTTCGAATTAGTTTTGCAATCCATCACACTTACACACAATAATTAATACATAACACTTAGCAATTTCAACACAATTCCCATGACAACGCTGTTGGTTGGTACGACCTCGTAATAATCGGAATGTATCAGAATGTATCAGTTCTTTAAGAAATTAAATCAATTTCATACACACAGCGGAACTTAAATTGTGGCATACGAGATTAGCAAGTTCTATTAGATTGATATGAGATTAACCAAGATGCATGCAAGTCAAATTATCGGATTAAACAATATTACTTATCACAGAATATGTTTAACATGCATCTAATATTAATCACATATACAGATATTTCAAGATAGAAAATTGAAGGAGTTAAGGGTTAGAGAAGATTGCACCAAGAATTTATACTGGTTCAGTTGTCAACTTGACAACCTACATCCAGTCCTGACAATCCAAACGGATTTCAGATTTTCTTCTCCAATAGAAAGAATCAATTAAAGATTGTCCAGTTTCATCCCCGAAACCTATCTATCTTAATGATCTCTTTCCTATTGATCACCCTCTGATCCTTGTAGATACTCAGCAATCTAACACAGAATCAAAGTACGACTCTTTCTTGTTGAACACTCTTCACCCAAGAAAGTAGCCACCAGTTTCAAGCTGGCTTTTCTCGCTTTCGTTTTTGTTTCAAAAGTATTATTACAAACAGAATAAGGGAAGAACAAAAAGTAGTCTTCAATCTTGGTCAATGTGGCTTCTCACAATTCTGGATATTCAAAGATTGTTCATGAGAACCCTTGGTTTAGTTTGAGAATTTTTGTGATCAACTGTGGATAAGGCAACATCAGCTTGCTTTGAGATGCTTCCAACATGTGCCTTAGCACAATCCAACACCAGCTCATCCTTAACTCTTTGGATAAGCCCCATAACAGTATGATGTCCAACTTCTGGACTACTGCATGGTTTCCCGATCTTGGTACCAGCATACGCGTCAGAGCATACATCAACATCCTCTGTTGAACCTTCATTTGACCAATGGGCAGTGAAATCGATTCAACAAACCCATCGACCATCAGGTCTTTAACTGCGGTATGCCTATCAAGTGTTTCTTCCCAACCTTCATCGGCAGTGTCAGCTTCCGAGCTGCCATCAATAGATTTGCCGTAGAAAGGCAATCCAGATAAAGTTGAGAAATCATCAAAAGTCATTGCAATCCTTTTTCCCTTAACTAAAGCAGTAAAACCTTCTTCAGTTAACTTGAATGTAGAATAAAACTCCCTGATCAGCCTAGGATAGCTATCAAGTGTAGAAGACAGAAAACTCTCCAATCCATGAAACCAGAGGTGGTTCTGAAAAGTGAATTCCACAACATCAAAATATTCAAAATCCATGGTTCTAGCCTCATGAATTTTCCT
>NC_021165.2:42959776-42964086 GCF_000331145.2 Cicer arietinum
GTAATCGATTCTCAAATCGATTTTATAAACCTTTTACCATGCTGGTAATCGATTTCCAAATCGATGTAACTGGAAAACATTACTGAAAAGTACCAGAATCATCAAAAACTTACACTTCACTAGGATCAATGATCCCTAGTTTCATCCTTATGTTCAAAAAACTTTCTTTTGGCAATGCTTTTGTGAAGATATCAGCTAATTGTTCTGTAGTGTTCACATACTCAAGTTTGATAACTCCATTCTGAAAGTGGTCTCTTATGAAGTGATGCCTTACCTCAATGTGTTTTGTCCTTGAATGCATTACTGGGTTCTTGGTTATGCTGATAGCACTTGTGTTATCACACATGATCGGCACTGTTCCCAAATCGACACCGAAGTCCATTAAATGCTGTTTCATCCACAAGATTTGAGCACAACAGCTCCCAGCTGCTATGTATTCAGCTTCTGCAGTAGACAATGCAATACTTGTTTGCTTCTTACTGAACCAAGACACTAGAGAATTACCAAGCAAATGACATGTTCCTGAAGTACTCTTTCTGTCAAGTTTACAACCAGCAAAGTCTGAGTCTGAATAACCAACCAAAGTACATGTTGAACCTTTTGGATACCACAAACCAAGACTTTTAGTACCTACCAAGTATCTGAAAATTCTCTTTACTGCACTGAGGTGAGATTCCTTCGGATTCGATTGATACCTTGCACACATACAAACACTGAACATAATATCTGGTCGGCTTGCTGTAAGGTAGAGCAGAGATCCAATCATACCACGAAATCTAGTGACATCTACAGGCTTACCCTTCTCATCTCGGTCTAAGAAATTTCCTTGACTCATGGGTGTATCAATGGACTTAAGTTTATCAAAGTTAAATTTCTTTATCAAATCAGAACAATATTTGGATTGACTAATGAAAATGCCTTGCTTGCTTTGGTTAATTTGAAATCCCAAGAAATATGACAGTTCACCCATCATTGACATTTCAAATTTACCTTTCATTAAATTTTCAAATTCTTTGCAAAGTTTATCATTTGTTGATCCAAATATTATGTCATCAACATAAATTTGGACCAGCAAGATGTCATTTTCAGTAGTTTTTGTAAAGAGTGTCTTATCAACATTTCCTCTTGAAAAATTTTGTTGAATGAGGAAAGTGCTGAGTTTCTCATACCAAGCTCTTGGAGCTTGTTTCAACCCATAGAGGGCCTTTGAGAGTTTATACACATGGTTAGGAAAATCTGGATTTTCAAAACCTGGTGTTTGACTCACAAAAACTTCCTCTTGGAGGTCTCCATTGAGAAAGGCACTCTTCACATCCATTTGATATAGATTGAAGTCCATGATACATGCATAAGCCAATAAAATTCTTATGGCTTCTAGTCTAGCTACTGGGGCATAGGTTTCATCAAAGTCTATTCCCTCCTCTTGACTATAACCCTTTGCAACTAATCTGGCTTTATTCCTAGTTATCACACCATTCTCATCTAACTTGTTTCTGAACACCCACCTGGTTCCTATGACATGCTTACCCTCTGGCCTAGGTACTAAGCTCCACACCTTGTTTCTCTCAAACTGGTTTAACTCCTCTTGCATAGCAAGTATCCACTCACTATCTAGCAGGGCTTCCTTAATGTTCTTAGGTTCAATCTGAGATACAAAGGCTGTAAAGTTACAAAACTGACTAAGGCTTCTCCTAGTTGCAACACCTTTAGAGATATCGCCTATAATGTTGTCTAAAGGGTGGTTTCGGTTGAACTTCCATTCCTTAGGCAACTCACAGGTTTCTATAGGTTCTACAGGGTCTGCACTAGTTGGAGGGTCAGCTATAGGTTGTTCTAGTGGTTCAGATTCTACAACATCATCCAAAATGTCAATAACCTTAGAAGGAGTTTTGTTCAAGTTTTCTGTAAAAGATTCATCAAACTTTACATGAACTGACTCTTCTATGGTTTTTGTTCTTTTGTTGTAGATTCTATAGGCCTTACTAGTTTGGGAATATCCTAGAAAGATGTCTTCATCTGCCTTAGGGTCAAACATTCCTAGGTATTCTTTGCCATTGTTCAAAACAAAGCACTTACAACCAAAGATTTTAAAGTAGGGCAGGTTTGGTTTTCTACCCTTGTAAAGCTCATAGGGTGTTTTCCTAAGCAGGGGCCTAATGAGAACTCTATTCACAACATGGGTGGCTGTACTAATTGCATCTGCCCAAAAGTACTTAGGTAGGTTGGAGTCCTTAAGCATGGTCCTAGCTAACTCTTCTAGGGATCTATTTTTCCTCTCCACTACCCCATTCTGCTGTGGTGTCCTAGGGGCTGAATAGATGTGGTTGATTCCATTTGATTCACAATAATTTTGAAAAAGATCATTTTGGAATTCACCTCCATGATCACTTTTTATTGAAACAATTTTCAAATCATTCTCATTTTGTACTAAAGCAGCAAACTTTTTGAAAACAGAGAATGTATCACTTTTATGAGCTAAAAAGTAAGTCCATGTGAATCTAGAATAATCATCAACCAGCACATATCCATACAGGTTTCCACCTAAACTCTTAACTTGGGCAGGTCCAAAAAGGTCCATGTGAACTAGTTGTAAAACTCTATTTGTTCTAACCAAGTCTATAGAGGGAAATGGAGTCTTAACCAGTTTACTTTTCTCACATGCATCACACAGTCTATCTTTAGAGAACTTCCTATTTGGTAGACCTAAGACTAACTGTTTGCTGACAAGTTTATTCAAATGATTTATGTGTATATGAGCAATTCTTTTATGCCAAAGCCATGTTTCATCTGAGTTGGATAACAAGCAGCATACTGCACTTGGTACAGAATTGAAATCCAACATATAAATGTTGTTAATTCTGTCCCCAATTAGCTTTATGTGTTTGTCATCTTTATGCTCAATAATGCAAGATTGTGATGAAAAACTTACTTGAAAACCTTTGTCACATAGCTGGCTTATACTCAGTAAGTTGTGCTTTAATCCTTCAACATATAGCACATTTTTGATTACTGCAGTTGATTCATCGCCTACATCACCAATTCCAATGATTTTTCCTCTGTTGTTATCACCATATTTGACAAAGCCTCCTTCCTTTAATGTCAAGTTCAGGAATTTGGATTTGTCACCAGTCATGTGCTTTGAGCATCCGCTATCTAGATACCATGAGTGTTTCGTGGATGTCAAGCACACCTGCAATACAAAATCAGAATTTTGTTTTAGGTCCCCAATTTAAATTGGGTCCTGGTTGGTTAGTGTCAAACACAGATTTCTTTTCTATCCAAACTAGCTTCCATCCTTGATTGGCTAATTTTTTAAATTTGCAATTAGACACAAAATGTCCCTTTCTGCAACAGAAATGACATTTGCCATCAAAGGATGAATGTTTATTTGGTTTAGTAAAGATGTCATACATACTCTTAGCAATAGCAGATTTTTGACCATGTTTGACATTTCTGGTTTGCATATAACCAATACCAGATCTGTTTTTATTTTTTCTTTTGACATGCATATTTGGTGTATATCCTAAACCAGATTTTTCATGAACATGTCTTTGATTGCTAAGTATGACATTTAGCTTATCTTTACTATTTGCAAAATTTAATAAATCAGATTTTAATGATGCAACAGTATTTTCAAGTTCAATGCACTTTGCAGATTTTTCTTGTGAATCCTTTTTCAGTTGTTCACATAAATTTTCAATTTCTTTATGCTCAACATTCATTTGTTCAAGCATTTTCTTTGTGCTTAACAACTGTTTTATGGAATTCACATAATCATCATGCAGTTCATTGAAAGCTTCTTGAAGTTCATCATAGGTTGGATTAGATTGTGAACTAACCTCATTTTCTGATTCTGAATCTGTATCTGCCATGAGACACAAGTTGACTTCTTCTTCATCAGAAGATGCAGAGGATTCATCGTTATCATTCCATGCAATATAAGCTTTTCTGGTTTTGGTGACTGGTTCCTTGCCTTTTGATTTTGTAGCTCTATTCTTGTTTTGCAATTTGTAGCATTCTGACTTTATGTGACCAGTTTTACCACATTCATAGCATGTAATGGTCTTGTTGTCAGTAGTCTTGGAGCTAGATGGTTTTCTGAATTTGTTGTCTTTCTTCTTCAGAAACTTCTTGAATTTCTTGACAAGCAACCCGATTTCCGGCTCTTCAGATTCACTACTGGATTGATCTGAGCAGCTAAAAGCAACCCGATTTTCGGCTCTTCAGATTCACTACTGGATTGATCAGAGCAGCTATCTGATTCAGTTTTCGATTGCTGGGCTTGAACCTTCAGGGATAGTCCTTTCTTT
>NC_021165.2:42964586-42964911 GCF_000331145.2 Cicer arietinum
CCATCCTTCTTGCTGAAGGTTATGAAACAATTTCTATCTCCTGTCATGTGTCTTGAACAGCCACTGTCCAAGAACCAATGCTTTTTCTTTGTATTTTGAAAACCAATCTGCAGGTGATATCATTTCAGTCTTAGGTACCCACTTTGTTTTTAAGTGGTATATCATTCTCGTTTTGGAAACAGCTGTGTTGTTAGTTGTTGATTCTGAAATGGGTTTAACAACATATGATTTAGAAGAGTTGAACTTTGGTTTAAAAGAATTTTTGAAACGTTCAACTTGTAATTTTGAACTTTCTCCGTTTGGGAGACAAACTGGAGAACGTTCT
>NC_021165.2:42964973-42966606 GCF_000331145.2 Cicer arietinum
CTTTTTCCTTTCAATCTTTTCATCTCTTTTTCTAAAATAGCAAGCAAATTCCAGATGTCCAAGTTTTTTACAATATGAGCATCTAGTCTTGCATTTTTCTTTCTTTCTTTCTGGGACAAATAAGTTTTCATAGAGTTTGGTTTTTTGGGTTTGATTGAAACCAAGACCAGCTTTATCAAAAATTCCTATTTGAGATCCCATGATGTTATGAAAAGTTTCAGCGGCTTTAATGAAGTTTAGTAAATCTATTTTGAGAAGTTCGTTTTCATTTCTAAGTTGAACGTTCTCCGTTTGTAGCGCAGAATGTTCTTGACATTCTTCACTTTCAAAAACTTTTGTTTCTTTCAATTCTAGAATCATTTTTTTTAACAGATTATTTTCAGCCGGATTTCTTTCCTTTTCTTCTTTCTCTTTATAAAACTGTTCTTTCAGAGAACTACATTTTTGAATAAGGAGATTTGAGTCATTTAGCAAGTTATCAAATTCATTTCCCATTTGTTGACATAAATGACATGGTTCAGAATTTATTACCTCATCTTCCTCTGTTTTTGCCATCAAGTATATGTTGGCTTCTTCTTCTTCTTCTTCTTCTTCTTCTTCTTCTTCTTCTTCTTCTTCTTCTTCTTCTTCTTCTTCTTCTTCTTCTTCTTCTTCTTCTTCTTCTTCTTCTTCTTCTTCTTCTTCTTCTTCTTCTTCTTCTTCTTCTTCTTCTTCTTCTTCTTCTTCTTCTTCTTCTTCTTCTTCTTCTTCTTCTTCTTCTTCTTCTTCTTCTTCTTCTTCTTCTTCTTCTTCTTCTTCTTCTTCTTCTTCTTCTTCTTCTTCTTCTTCTTCTTCTTCTTCTTCTTCTTCTTCTTCTTCTTCTTCTTCTTCTTCTTCTTCTTCTTCTTCTTCTTCTTCTTCTTCTTCTTCTTCTTCTTCTTCTTCTTCTTCTTCTTCTTCTTCTTCTTCTTCTTCTTCTTCTTCTTCTTCTTCTTCTTCTTCTTCTTCTTCTTCTTCTTCTTCTTCTTCTTCTTCTTCTTCTTCTTCTTCTTCTTCTTCTTCTTCTTCTTCTTCTTCTTCTTCTTCTTCTTCTTCTTCTTCTTCTTCTTCTTCTTCTTCTTCTTCTTCTTCTTCTTCTTCTTCTTCTTCTTCTTCTTCTTCTTCTTCTTCTTCTTCTTCTTCTTCTTCTTCTTCTTCTTCTTCTTCTTCTTCTTCTTCTTCTTCTTCTTCTTCTTCTTCTTCTTCTTCTTCTTCTTCTTCTTCTTCTTCTTCTTCTTCTTCTTCTTCTTCTTCTTCTTCTTCTTCTTCTTCTTCTTCTTCTTCTTCTTCTTCTTCTTCTTCTTCTTCTTCTTCTTCTTCTTCTTCTTCTTCTTCTTCTTCTTCTTCTTCTTCTTCTTCTTCTTCTTCTTCTTCTTCTTCTTCTTCTTCTTCTTCTTCTTCTTCTTCTTCTTCTTCTTCTTCTTCTTCTTCTTCTTCTTCTTCTTCTTCTTCTTCTTCTTCTTCTTCTTCTTCTTCTTCTTCTTCTTCTTCTTCTTCTTCTTCTTCCACCTAGAAAGCAATTACAACCCCTATCTAACCTTGATAGGAAGCAATCTTAAACAAACTATAAAGAAACTCTTATAGTTTGAGTTTTTACAAATGATTGAATTTGACA
>NC_021165.2:42966878-42977340 GCF_000331145.2 Cicer arietinum
ACTGAACCATTATTTTTAGAATAAAAATAATCCTTCTTTGAAATAGCTTTTTGACTTTTAATGGTTTAGCATTGAAAGCATTTCTGTCCTTTCTTTGACGTTTTCTTCATTGATCTTGGATGGTACATTATCTGCCTTGAGTCTTGAGTGTAGCTAGAGAAGGATGGAGAAGATTAGGAACGAATTGCAGACTGAAACAGAGAGAATGCAAGGCTGCTGTTGATGTGCAGAAAAACGGAGAATGATTAACGTTCTTGGTTTTAACAGTTTAAACTTTCTTGAGCTTTAATAATCATTCTGGAGTTCCCGTTTTAAACGTTCTGTATTTCCTTTGTTCCTGTCTTGTCATATACCCAGTTTGATCAAGTTTTCTTGACATTTGAATTTTGGAGTTCTTAAGCCGTCATGACTTTTGTCCATCTTTGAACCCTTTGATCTTTGCGATCGAATATCCTTTTTGAGTCTGGATTATTTGTACTTGTTCCTTGCCATGTACTTGTTAGATATGAATGATTTCCAGAGCAGACTTTTTATCACAGGGATAGAAAAGATTTGACCAACTTGCTGTGATGGATAATTTGTTGAAGCTGAAGATCATTCTCTGTTATGATGCAGAATGATCTTGTTGTTGTCTTTTCTTGTATTTGCTTGATTCTGCTCTTAATTAAATCCACTCAAAAACACAAGTTAAATTAACATAACATTTAGAATCATAATTAATATTCTTAATTAACCTTTGTTTATTTTCATCAAAACTTTAAAATATAGAGTTTGTCTCAACAGGAGCCACCATCTTTTCAAAGATCAACCTTAGATTAGGATACCATCAAATTCGAATAAAGTCTGAAGATGTTCAAAAGACAGCTTTCATAACATGGTATGGACACTATGAATTTTTAGTTATGCCATTTGGTGTAACCAATGATCTGGCCGTATTCATGGATTATATGAATTGCATCTTCAGACCTTATTTGGATAAGTTTGTAGTAATCTTTATTGATGATATCCTCATTTATTCTCGAAATTTTAAAGAACATGAATTACACCTCAAGATAGTGTTGCAAATCCTTAAAGATAACAAATTGTTCGTGAAATTAAGCAAGTGTGAGTTTTGGTTAAGTTAAGTAAAGTTCTTGGGTCATGTGATTTCTCAAGGAGGTGTAATTGTTGACCCTTCTAAGGTCAAAAATGTTTTGAATTGGTCTCAACCTAAGAATGTTACGGAAGTTAGAAGCTTCCTGGGGATGGCTGGTTATTATCGTAGGTTTATTAGGAAATTTTTCCCAAATAGCCTTACCTTTAACCCATCTCACTCGAAAGGATAACCCTTTTGTATGGGATGAAGATTGTGAGAAGAGTTTTCAAGAGTTGAAAACTTAACCACTGCATCTATCCTTGTGATTCCCGACTCAACCTTAGGGTTTTAAGTATATTGTGATGCATCCTTAAAAGGATTATGATGTGTGTTAACGCAGAACTGTAAAGTTGTAGCTTATGCCTCTAGACAACTAAGACCCTATGAGGAAAACTACCCTACCCATGACCTTGAGTTAGCAGCTGTAGTATTTGCCTTAAAGATATGGAGATATTATTTATATGGAGCTAAATTTGAAGTTTTTAGTGACCATAAGAGCTTGAAATAATTGTTTGACCAAAAGGAATTGAGCATGAGGCAAATCAGGTGGATGGAGTTTTTGAAAGACTGTGATTTTGAGTTAAAGTATCATCCATGTAAAGCAAATGTGGTCACTGATGCCTTAAGTAAAAAATTACTCCATGTAGCCTACATGATGGTTAATGAGATGAACTTATTAGAAGACTTTAGAAACCTTAACCTAAACATGATACCATTAGATGAAGGAATCCTATTATGCTCTATAGAAATCTCTTCTGATCTTCGTGATAGGATTAAGGAAGCTCAAGAGTATGATAAAGAGTTACCGTCCAAGATAACTCAATCAAACTTTTCCATCACTTTAGATGGGATCATCATATTTAGAGGAAGAATTGGTGTATTTAATGCTGAAAACTTGAGAAAGATGATTTTTGAGGAAGCCTATAAAAGTGCATTATCAATTCACCCAGGTGCCACCTAGATGTATCAAGACCTTATGAAGAACTATTGGTGGATTGGGATGAAAAGTGACATAGCAATGTATGTTGCACAATGCTTAGTATGTCAAAGGGTTACAAATGAACACCAAAGACCCGTAGGTTTACTTCAGCCATTAGATATTCCAGAGTGGAAATGGGATAAGATATCCATGGACTTTGTAATAGGGTTACCTCGTACCCAAGCAGGGTACGATTCTATATGGGTCATAGTGGATCGACTAACTAAGTCGACCCACTTTATTCCAGTGAAAACTACCTTCAATCCCCTCAAGTTGGCTAAGATATTTATTAAGGAGATAATAAGGTTGCATGGAGTACCAACCAGCATTGTGTCAGACAGGGACCTTAAGTTTACATCACAATTTGGGAAAGCATTCCATAGAGCTTTTGGAACTTGTTTGAATCTTAGTACCGCTTACCACCCTCAAACCGACGGTCAAACTGAGAGGACCATTCAAACATTAGAAGATATGCTTAGAGCTTGTATCTTAGAAGATGGGGGAAATTGGGATACACATTTACCTTTAGTGGAGTTTTCCTACAATAACAATTGCCATTCAAGTATAGGTATGGCATCTTACGAAGCTTTGTATGGACGTAAGTGTAGGACCCCTTTGTGTTGGTCAAAGGTTGGAGATAAAGGAATCTTAAGACCAGATGTCATCAGGGAAACCACATAAAAGATTAGATTGATAAAAGATAAAATGAAAATAGCCCAAAGTCGACAAAAGAGTTATGCTGACAACAGAAGAAGGCCTCTAGAATTTGAAGAAGGTGATCACATTTTTCTTAAAGTCACTCCCACTATAGGTATTGGAAGATCTTTAAGAGTAAAGAAATTGAGTCTTCGTTTCATAGGTCCTTACCAAATCCTTCATCGTGTAGGTCCAGTGGCATACCAATTAGCTTTACCTCCTTCTTTGTCTGGATTACACGATGTCTTCAATGTGTCTCAACTCAAAAAGTACATTCATGACCCGTCACAAACTTTACACCATGATTCCATCCAATTGAAACCAAATCTCACTTTTAAACCGATACCAAGTCGAATTGTGGACCGTAACTTGAAAACGTTAAGAAAAAATACAATTTCATTGGTGAAGGTTGTTTGGGAAGGTATGTCGCCCGAAGATGCCACATGGGAACTTGAGTCCGAGATTTTGGAGAAGTATCGTCACTTGTTTTATTAGGTAAGTTGCTAAATTTTGAGGACAAAATTTATTTAACGGGGGAAGGATGTAACATCCCTCTTTAGCATAAATAATTGATATTAATCTTTTATGTTTTAATTATAATAATAATAATAATAATAATAATAATAATAATAATAATAATAATAATAATAATAATAATAATAAAGAAAGAAAGAAAGAAAGAAAGAAAAGGGGGGATTAATAAACTATAGAAAAAAGAGAAGAAAAAAAAAAAGAAAGAAAAAAGAAGGGAGGAAGTGGGAAACGTAGAAACAGAAAGAGAAAGAGAGAGATGAAAAAATGGTAAGATAGAGAAGAAGAAAGGAGAGAAGAAGAAAGGAGAGAAGGAGAAAGGAAGAAAAAAAAAACAACAACAAAAACTTTGGCAGAACAAGAAAAGAGAAAGAAAAAGTGCAATTCTTGCAAGAAGTCAAATATTTTAAAAAAATGGGCAACCACCTCCACTTCAATGAAATGATTAATTCTTAACCAAGCAAAAATATTTCACATCTACAAAATAACATTGAAAAACATAAATATATATAAAGTTGATTCAAGATTCAAGATTGGAAAAGCAAACTCTACACCTCTCTTTGCTAATTCAATTTGTGTGGGCAGTTTATCAAGTAGTAACCTCCATCCAAAGACAAAAATCTATTTTATCCAGAGAGTTTATGTTTTCTACATCCTTTTCTATACACAAATAAATCCAAACAAAGACATATTTGTTCCATACCTTTGAGATATCTTAACTTTTCTTTCTAAATAAAGTCTTTCTTTGTTATATTAACGGAGTTCCAAATTTCAAATACAAACTTCTTAAATTCTTTATGTTTCATCCATCCATTAATAAAGAAAAATGGTTTGACACTCTAACTAATGTTCCTAGATGTAGTACAAATTAGGACGGGTTTGAAATGTCTCTATCAACCACGTATTGATATTGTTTGGTAACATCAATAAATTAGTTTATAAACTTGTTGGATTAAATGAAATGTGTTTAGTAAACAAGTTTTTTTCATCAGCTTATAGCTTATTTTGATACGCTATTTTAAGTAGTGTTTAAATTTATGACATTTTATATTTTCTTCCAGTTATAATCTTATTATTATATTTTTATTATTATTTTTTTATCTTTATGTAATAAAAAATAACTCTCCCACTCACTCACCACTCTATCACCCACTTGTACACATAACATGCTTCACATATATCTTCCTATCACTGAACAGAGCTAGACTCAGTTTCTTTAATTCCTTGCTAAAATAACTATAAAAAAAAGATGAACTTTCATATTATTCATCTTATAAGAAATTTATCAGACACAAATTACAAGGTATACATTGCCATATTTATGATTAAGGTATTGCGATAAAGTTAAATTCATTTTTTATGTCAATTGTAAACATATATGAAATTAATCGCATTACCTTTACGATTACTATTTATAAACATGGAGTTTGCTAAACTTTTAGATAATTCTTCAAATTTATGTTTGTATAGTAATAAATAAATAAAAAAGTAAATGAATGCATGGTTCAGTTTTATTTTTTATTTTTATTTTATTTTAGAGTTTTGTTGCTTTTTTTTTTAATTATGTCATTTTATATTGTTAAAAGCTAAATTTATCAAATACTTTAAATTCAATTAATTAGTTTTTCAGTTATAAGGCATCAGTTATGTGCTCATTATTATTCCCCATATGTTAAAATATTGAGGTAACATAAAAAAGAAAAAGTTAGAATTTAAATTTAATTTTTGAGAAACTTACCATACCACTAATTCATATATGTTTGCTTCTCGTAAAATGATATCTTTATATTGCTCGTCTACATTACTTGTGATGTTATTATAGAAAAGACCATGCCACAAATTGTATTAAATGAGATTTTATCACATTCACTTATAATTCATTAATACCTAATCAATGGTAATTTTATCACTTTAACTTATAATTCACTTATTATAGAAAATACCATACCACAAATTGTCTAAATGAGTAGTTCTTCATAAACTCAAGCACAAATCTTCATAAACGACCATTGAAAATCACACATTTTACAATCCTATAAGGATACGTAATATTAAATTATTAGTTTTTCAAGAACTATACCAAAATTTTCAGCGATGGCTAAGAAAAATCGTATTTTGAGCAATTTATAGGGGTGCTTGAATATTAGATTTTCATGAACTATATTGCAATGATCTTCATCAACAATTATCAAGAAGAATGCATTCTTTGAACAATCCTTCCAATATGCTTTAATTTTTATTTATTTTTAGTTAACTATATCACAATGATCTTCATCAACAATTATCAAGAATAATTCATTCATTGAGCAATCCATCAAGGATGTTTTTGAAACAAATATTCAAAGTATTTAAACAACAAAATACACCGAGGCTAGCTGACAATAAGTGGTACATGTAACCTAAATCTCAAGGTGTTGAAGAAACTCTGAACTCGTGGATAAATCTTATAAAATTAGTTTTCCATGAAATTAAAATAAAATTGTGTATTTCCTGTAGCCATTTAAATCCTAATTTTTCCGTTTGTAGAAAAAAACAAAATTGCCAATATATAGTACTTGATATTGGGCTTTAGGGTTTTGGGTTTAAAAACAAGTGACCCGCTAATTAAAATTATTACAAAAATCCAGATTACTAAATTTGCAATTTAGGCCTAGTAAAGTTTGGAATTGATCTTTTCATTCAACACAAAAGTTGTAGCTCAGATTTGTATCTTTCCAACTCCTATTCATATGAGCCAATCCGATATCAAGAGTCAAGATATGACTTACAAAGTGAGAAAGAGTCAAAATACAAATAATAAAATTAAAATGCAAATAATAAAATTAAAACTCAAATTCAAACCAAAGTTTAGAAATAAGCTAAAAATATTAATCTAAGCTATAAATAGCTTTTATAATACCAAACTAAAAAGCTAAAAACATGTGTCCAAATTCTATGATCAAATTCCCCCACACTTAAACTTTTGCACTCCGAGCAAAACAATGCATGTGATTCCAAATATTCTTATGAGTGCAAAGTGGTGAGAGAAAAAATATTTCTAGGGTGAGATGATCCTAAAGAGACTAGGGCTGAAAAATCAAAGAGGATAAAAGAGTAATGATTAAGAGAGAAAAACAACATTAAGAAGTAACTCAAAAAAACTCATTGACTTTTATTTTCATACTCTCTTTGCTCACAACACAACCATTTTTCCTCATATATATATATATATATATATATATATATATATATATTTTTTTTTTTTATTTTTTTTTTATTTATTTTTTTTTCTTCTTATTTTTTTTATAACCCTCAAATTTAAACAAACAAGTTGAGCACCCCTACACTTATGTAAGGAAAAACTCCTTTATCCCCCAAGATTGAGGAAATTCATTATTTTTCACTTTTAGGCTTGTAATGAGCTATATAACAAAAAAATGGGGTAATTAGGCTCAAAGGGGATTAAACATATGAACAATTGTAGGGTAAGCTTATTTGGCTGGTAGCTTAATTAGAAACAAATGCCTAGATCATTTTAATATATGCATGCAGACAAGAGTCAAGTCAAGTTCTAGAGTAACTAGAAATCATGAGTGAGATAACACACAAGAAAAAAAAAATATGGAAAAATGTATTCCATTCATAATAAGGCTAAAAAATCTCACAAAAAATAATGACTTATCACAAATAATATACAATTTAGCATTTTAATCCAATTTATTTTACCAAGAATGCAAAAATACTATCCAATCATGTCAGTCCAAACAAACTCTCAACATTTACAACCATAAAATCTGATGAAAAAGCATGCAATGCAATGTCCATTTTTATTTTTTATTTTTTATATCTATTTTATTTTTTATTTTTTTTGAAATATAACAAATAAAATCCTAAAAAATACCCCCACACTTAAATTACACATTGACTTTAATGAAAGTAACAAGTATAAAATAAGAGTAAGAAAAGGGAGCTCCCTGTTTAAACTTCAATGTAGGTGGGCTTTTCCAATGAGAGTTCTTCTATGGTAACATTTTCAAACACAAAACTCTCATGGAATAGCTTGAGGCGTTATCCATTTACTTTGAACATTTTTTCGGTGTTTTTCACTTTTTATTTCCACTGCACCATGAGGAAAAATGTTAGTAACATCAAAACGGCCAATCCACTTCGATCGATGTTTCCCAGCTATAATTTTCAAACGGGAGTTGAACAATAAAAGTTTTTGGCCAATGGAAAATTTCTTCCTAGAAATCATCTTATCATGAAAGTACTTAGTTTTCTCCTTATATATGCGAGAGTTCTCGTAAGCTTCAAGTCTAAGCTCTTCAAGTTGTTGCAATTGAAGCTTTCACTCCAAACCTACTTTCTCCATATAAAGGTTACAACACTTGACCGCCCAATAAGCACGGTGCTCTATTTCTACTGGGAGGTGGCATGCCTTACCAAACACAAGTTGATAAGGGGACATTCCTATTGGTGTTTTGTAGGCTGTTCTATGAGCCCAAAGAGCTTCTTCAAGTCGGTGGCTCCAATCTTTTCTGTTTGGCTGCACCATCTTTTCTAAGATCTCTTTGATTTCCCTATTTGAGACTTCAGTTTTCCCATTAGTTTGGGGATGATAAGGTGTAGAAACTTTGTGCACAATCCCATACTTCTGAAGCAAAGCATGCATGGTGCAGTTGCAAAAATGAGTGCCTTGATCACTTATGATGGCTCAAGGTGTTCCAAACCTGCAAAAAATATTTGATCTGATAAAACATGCAACAACTTTAGAATCATTAGTCCTAGTAGGTATTGCTTCCACCCACTTCGAAACATAATCAACAGCTAGTAAAATATAGACATAACCAAAAGATACAAGAAAAGGGCCCATAAAGTCAATTCCCCACACATCAAACACTTCACAGAACAGCATAGGTTGTTGAGGCATCTCACTCCTACGAGTGATTGTTGCTCGTGCTATTTGGCACTGTTCACAAGTTTTGTATGTCTCAAAAGCATCTTTAAACATAGTGGGCCAAAAGAAACCCTAGTGTAATACTTTTCTTGTTGTCCGTTGAGGACCAAGATGTCTTCCTATTTGAGAGGCATGAGAAAAATGAAGAATGGATTGAGCCTCATGGTGGGAAACACATCACCTAATTACCTGGTCACTACAGAATTTCCATAGATATGGATCATCCCACACATAGTATTTGGAATCACTTTTAAGTTTGTCTATTTGTGTTAAGGATGCATCTGCAAGAAAGACTCCAGCAACTAGATAATTTACTAAATTAGCAAACCAAGGAGTTACCTCACGCAATTGTAGCAGTTTCTCATCAGGGAAGTGATCTTGAATGGGGATAGGGTCCTCATCCATTTCTATTCTGCTTAAATGATCTGCCACCAAATTTTCAGCTCCACTCTTATCTTTAATCTCTAAATCAAATTCTTGGAGTAACAACATCCACCGGATCAGTCTCGGTTTTGCTTCTGGTTTCTTTAACAAGAACTTCAAAGCTGCATGGTCAGAAAACCATAAATCAGTTGTTACATTTCTTCTTTTTAACTTTCTATCATTGAATAAGATTCTAAAATTTGATCCTCAAAATCTCCAAACACTTCCATTCTTAACATGAATTATTTATCACTTGCCCGCCTCAACTCCTTCGATTATGAAAGTTTTAAGAATCAATCGGTCCTTCATCCAACCTTGCTGATTTTAAATCATCAACTAAAAAAAATCAACCATCTTTGGGTCCCAAATCAAATCTCGAATAATCCTTCTGACCTATCAAAATATTAACATCCTCTTAGTAATTCCCGTCCTTTAATAGACTCTCAAAACTTATATTACCGCCATCTCGAAGTATTCCCGTACTCGATACTTCAAATTTCACTTAATGGTAACATAGAGTTCAAGACATCAAGGCCTAACTCATTATGTTTTGCCGAACATTGCTCAAAATTCACACTTACGTGTCTATAGTTTCATCCAATATCACTATCCATACTTACTATCTCCTAAACCACCAGGAGATTTGTCACTTATCAACTAAATACATGGTCTCACTCCTACACTCGTTATGAGATTCATACTTAATAATCCAAGTTGAACATTGCTCAAAATTCCCACTTCCGTGTCTATAGTTTCATCCAATATCACTATCCATACTTACTATCTCCTAAACCACCAGGAGATTTGTCACTTATCAACTAAATACATGGTCTCACTCCTACACTCGTTATGAGATTCATACTTAATAATCCAAGTTGCGAATCTAGTCTAACTCGAATGCTCGACTTTTCCCCTCAAGGTATCGACAATTCCTCAAAGCGTATTTTATATATCCAAAGGAGTATTCACTCCTAATGTGCAACGCTCCCTTAACTTCAATACCAGTCTCTTTCATTGACACCTAAGCACCAAATGTTATCCCAAATGGAAGCCTCATCTTCTCAACAATTCCATGATGTTCACATCTCTTTGACAGTTGTCAAACTTCATCCAGTTTCATCCTGAAATCTACCAGGAAAACATCTAATACTTTTCTTAACAAAAGTCCTCAACTTAGATCTTTACTTGAAATCCCTTATTAGTCTAATGTTAATCCATCCATACTCATCATCTTCGAGTTTACACCAACACATAGCTTATGTGTCCTTGGAACCATTTTATAAATTCCATGCCGTCATGATTTGCTTCAACTCTGCCTGACAATCCGTCATCTCGAAGATCTTTTCCACTTCTTGAATCCACTAGTCAACTCTTTTCCCGAGTCCTCATCACCCTTGAACTTTGGAGGATGGTAACGACGAAAATACTCTAACCCTCTTAATCTTAAGAGCACAGATCTCTCTTTTCCTCTTCTCCAGATCCCGCAGAGTCTTTGCAGCAGTTCGTGCAACAACAAAACCTCCATGTTATTTGTAGCTCCAACCATTTGATCATCCCTACTGACGTTCATCCTTGCAACGTCGTTCTCTCTTGGAGGTAGTGTTTCCGAAAAACCAACATCAAGAAGAAGTGTTAACACCACTATTTTGGAATTGACAACCCAAACCACCTAAACCGACGCATGATTAGATAACAACTCCCAACCTACAGGTTGACCTACAATCTATAATCAAAGGTTCCACAACCCCCAAAGAAAACCAAA
>NC_021165.2:42977389-42983023 GCF_000331145.2 Cicer arietinum
GTATATTTTTTTTGCAAAAGATATCGAAATAAAACAGAGAAATAAATAAGGAAATACCTTTGGATAAATAATTGAGTCATTATAATTTACAAGCAGCGGAAAAGTTTCTCAAAATATGAATCCAAAATATTTACACATCAAAAAGTGGTACATGTAACCCATCGAAAATGACATGTCAAGCTGACAGTATTCGTATAGGTACAGTCTTCCAATTTAAAATAAATACAATTCAAAAGAAAGACGTATGTTCCCTCCATGTCAACCTAATCTGATCATTCTCCAAAACAAGCTAAATGCCCTAAGTGATCTCCACGCGCCCCGTAAGATCCTCCTAACATAGCTCCAGTCAGGCATTCCCCTCTACATTCCCATCCACAGGGTACGAACCGGTAGGATTGTCCTGGCTCTCATCTGAGGGCAAAGCCCAGATTTCCACAATAGTTGTAAAGGGTCACCAACCGAAATTAACAGTTAACACGAGATTAACAATTATCACATAACATTTAAGTTTTTAAATGCACAAAATAACCTTTCAACTTAGCATGCACCTTAAAAGGGTTTTCCATATGCTAAAAGTTCATATAACACATGCCAAATAACAACGAAAACAAAATAAAGTTCTCAATCCATCAAGTAATACATAACTAACCAAGCCATTGATAAATCAATGAGCAATCTGTTATCTAACGCAAAATAAGAATTTCAACTAAGCCAATCGATTTCCAAATCGATTTCCTGAAGGTTTTTAGTGAAATTTGAATTCTGGGCTTAATTCAATCGATTGTGCAATCAATTGACAGCATAGCTCAGACCCTGACTTAATGCCAATCGATTTCCAAATCGATTTTTGTCACTTTTGCTGAATTCCTGCATGGCCAAATCGATTTCCAAATCGATTTCTTAAATGGTTTTGAAAAACATATTATAAAATCGATTATGTCAAATTAGGGAACTCCCTATAACTCATCCAATCGATTTCCCTGCATATTCTTCCACAAATACATAAACTAACTCAAAATCATTCAGACACAATTCCAAATCTTAACACTTAGCAATTCCCACACAATCACCACGACAAATTGGGTTTCGAAATAGTTTACAATCAGTCACACTTACACACAACATCAATACATAACACTCAATCATAACTTGATTCAAACACGACTCGTGTGCCAAGCACCCTAATGCGATGCGTATATGCCAAAATGCATGGACTCGAAATTCCAAACCAAAACCCTCCTCGAAGGGTCGTAAATCATAATTGTACCGCCTATCGCAGGCCAAAGTACCAATTACCGAGGTGCCACCTATCACGGGTCTGCACGATTTACTAAAAAGCATAAACCATAAACGTACTGCCTATCACGGGCCCGTATCGTTTACCGAGGTGCCACCTATCACGGGTCTGCACGGTTTACTAAAAAGAACGCAAATTGTAAATGTACCGCCTATCACAGGCCAAAGTACTATTTACCAACGTGCCACCTATCACGGGTCTGCACAATTTACAAAAAAGCGAAAAGCATAAACGTACTGCCTATCACGGGCCCGTACCGTTTATCGAGGTGCCACCTATCACGGGTCTGCACGGTTTTCAAAAACGTAAATCGTAAATGTACCGCCTATCACTGGCCAAAGTACTATTTATCAAGATGCCACCTATCACGGGTCTGCACGATTTACAAAAAGAATGAAAATGCATGAGCATACACTGGCTCCATCCATGACAATCGTTAAGCAAATGCAGATATTAAAAGATTCCCCATTTTTAATGCTCACTTAACTTAAACGATTTCCACGACAAACATTAAGCAAACAGAAATATTAAGAGATTCCCCATTCTTAATACTCTTTTAACTTAAACGATTTCCACAACAAACATTAAGCAAACAGAAATATTAAGAGATTCCCCATTCTTAATACTCTTTTAACTTAAACGATTTCCACAACAAACATTAAGCAAACAGAAATATTAAGAGATTCCCCATTCTTAATACTCTTTTAACTTAAACGATTTCCACAACAAACATTAAGCAAACAGAAATATTAAGAGATTCCCCATTCTTAATACTCTTTTAACTTAAACGATTTCCACAACAAACATTAAGCAAACAGAAATATTAAGAGATTCCCCATTCTTAATACTCTTTTAACTTAAACGATTTCCAAAACGAACATTAAGTAAACTAGACATTAAGAGATTCCCCATTCTTAATACTCATTTAACTTAATGGTTTTCGAATTCCCCACAAAACAAACTCAAACCTATTATCAGATCCAATCCACAACTCACACCAAAACACATCAATTCATTTCTCCACAGAATCCAACCATACACACAACAAATTTCATCAGTATTAATTAAGAACACGTCAAATACGACAAACACAAATCAACATAATCCACCACTCAAACACAACAAGTTTCATTTACTCAAATTCATACATAAATGAGTTTAAATTCATTTTCCACGAAACATTCATCAATATAACAAAAACCTAACTCTAAGATTTTACCCATAAAGCCTTAGATTCATTTTCCCCCAAATCAACACTCTAACCCTAACCAAAAACCTTTCCACACAACCACAGATAAGTCCCTAAATGCAAACTAAAAGTTTGGAAGGAGCCCTTGCTTTAACGTTCGATTAAGGTACCGCGAGTAAATCCGGTAAAATCTCCGCTCGCGACGTCGCTTCCAAGTTAGTCCACTAGCACCGTAGTGTGGTGGTGACAACTTTCCCTTCTATCTCTTCGCAAAATGAAGCTTAGATCTAGATGAAACGGGGAGGTTTGTGTTTGACGGTTTTGAAATCCCTAACTCTGTTTTCGAATCTGAGAAGGAGGAAGGAGTTGGGAACTTGATCTTTCTCATCCACTAGCCTTGGGTTTCAATTCTTGAACTTAAATGAAGCAAAGAAAACGAAAAATGGAAGAAGGAGGGAGGGAGGTTCACGCAAGGCAGGGAGAGGAAGGAGATAGAAATGTTTTCTTTCTTTCCTTTGCTTTTCTCTTCTTTCTTTTTCCTTCTTTCCTTTCTACTTCCTTTTCTTTTCTCTCCAAACAAATATATACATATAGATATATATATTAATTACTTTTAACAAATATCTCAAAATATCTAGATATTTGTTAAATTACCATTTCATCCGCAACGCATTAAATTCTTCGTAAAAGATTCACCGCAGTTAATTTAATTTATTCATCGACGAGTAATTCTAATCGGCATCAAAATATCTCTTTGGTCATATAAACTCCAAAATATAAATAACTTTGGCTAAAAAGCCTCCGAGTTCAATACCAAAATACACTAAAATACATAAAGTATACTTTAAAATTATGGGTCTTACACCTCATCAACCCTTTGTGCAAGGACTGCACCCACGACATAGTTAGATGCATCACACATAATTTCAAAAGTGAGGGTCCAATTGGGTGGCTGAATTATGGGAGTAAAGGTTAGTGTTGCCTTTAAGAAATCAAACCCCTTCTTGCATTTGTCATCGATGGTGAAACTGACATCTTTTTGCAGAAATTTGACAGTGGAAGAGATATCTTGCTGAAATCCTTGATAAATCGCTTGTAAAAACCTGCATGGCCAAGAAAAGAACGAATTATAAATCACATCAATTTTGGCAGGATCCACTTCAATCCCATTTTTAGAGATCACATGTCCCAAAACTATGCCTTGTTCAACCATAAAATGACATTTTTCGTAATTCAGCACAAGGTTAGTTTCAATACATCTATGCAAAACTCTATCTAAATTGTTGAAGCATGCATCAAATGAGGAACCATATACAGTAAATTCATCCACGAAAACTTCAATACAATTTTCTATCAAGTCAGAGAAAATACTAATCATGCAACGTTGGAAAGTTCTAGGAGCATTGCATAGGCCAAAGGGCATCCTCATGTAGGCAAATGTGCCAAAAGGACAAGTGAACGTAGTCTTTTCTTGGTCCTCTAGTGCAATATGGATCTGAAAATAACCAGAAAAACCATCAAGAAAATAATATAGTGACTTACCAGCCAACCGTTCAAGCATCTGATCAATGAATGGTAAAGGAAAATGATCTTTCCAAATTGTCTAGTTTAGTCTCCTGTAATCGATGCATACCCTCCAGCTGTTCTGCACTTGTGTGGGGATAAGTTCTTTATTTTCATTTTTAACCACTGTGAGTCCAGTTTTCTTTGGGACTACCTGCACCGGACCCACCCATTGACTCTCAGAGATGGGGTATATAATGCCTACTTGCAAGAGCTTGGTCACTTCTTTTTTTACAACATCCAAAATTAATGGATTAAGTCTCCTTTGGGGCTGCCTGACTTATCTTACCCCGTCTTCGAGTAGTATCCTATGGATACACATGGATGGGCTAATACCAGGAATATCAGCCAAGGTCCATCTGGTTGCCTTCTTGTGTTTTCCTAAAATCTGCTACAGCTTCTCTTCATGTTCATCCTCAAGTTTGGCTGTAATAATCACAGGTAACTTGCCACTTCCTTCTAAATAAGCATATTTCAAATTTTCGGGAAGTGGTTTAAGCTCTATAGTCGGTGGTTGTTCAATGGAAGGTACAACACTAGTGGTCGAAGCTAAGTACAGAATTCACAAGTATAAGTACATCAAAACCAGACAATGAAGGAAAATCAGTGGCAAACATATCGGGGTAGGTGTCATCAACCAAATCAGCAAGCAATTCAATTTGAAAAATAGAATGCTCTTCCACGGGGTGTTTCATAGCATCAAAGATGTTAAATTTTACAATGCTATCACCAAATTCCATGGATAGAGATCCTGCATGCACATCAATTTTTGTTCTAGCAGTTTTCAAGAATGGTTTGCCTAAGATGATAGGCGCCCTATTGGACTTATTCTCTCCCTCCATGTTGTAACACCCCGATTTTCAAAGCGAAGGTGTATGTTTTTTTTTTTCAAAAGAGATTAAAATAAAACTGAGAAAAACAAATAAGGAAATACCTTTGGATAAATAATTGAGTCATTATAATTTACAAGCAGCGGAAAAGTTTCTCAAAATACGAATCCAAGTATTTACACTTCAAAAGGTGGTACATAGACCCCATCATAAATAACATGTCAAACAGACAATATTATTATAGGTACAGTTTTCTGAATTAAAATACTACAACCCAAAAAGAAGGACGTCTAGTTCCTATACATCAACCTAATCTGATCATCCTACCAAAAACTATACACCCTGAGTGATCTCCACGCGCCCCGTGAGATCCTCTTACATAGCTCCAGTCAAGCATTCCCATTCGTAGGGTACGAACCGGCACGTTCGTCCTGGCTCTCATCTGAGGGCAAAACCCAGATTTCCACAATAGTTGTAAAGGGTCACCAACCAAAATTAACAGATAACACATAACATTTAGGTTTTAAATGCACAAAATAACCTTTCAACTAAGCATGCACCTTAAAAGGATTTCTCATATGCTAAAAGTTCATGTAATGCTTGCCAATTAAAAATGAAATCAAAATAAAGTTCTCAATCCATCAAGTAATACATCACTGACCAAAACATTGATAAATCAATTGAGCAATTTGTTATCTAACTCAAAATAAGAATTCCTACTGAGCCAATCGATTGCCAAATCGATTTGGTCAGTT
>NC_021165.2:42983127-42985210 GCF_000331145.2 Cicer arietinum
CCAAATCGATTTTGTCAGTTTTGCTGAGTTCCTGTGTGGCCAAATCGATTTCCAAATCGATTTTGTCAGTTTTGCTGAGTTCCTGTGTGGCCAAATCGATTTCCAAATCGATTTTGTCAGTTTTGCTGAGTTCCTGTGTGGCCAAATCGCGATTCCCAACGATTTTGTCAATTTTGCTGAGTTCCTGTGTGGCCAAATCGATTTCCAAATCGATTTTGTCAGTTTTGCTGAGTTCCTGACTTAAGGCCAATCGATTTCCAAATCGATTTCTTAAATGGTTTTGAAAAACAGATTACAAAATCGATTGGCAAATCGATTTTTCCAAATTAGCAAAGTCCCTGCAACTCATCAAATCGATTGGGAAATCGATTTCCCAGCTTATCCTTCCAAAAATACATAAACTAATCCAATCCCATTCATACACAATCCCACGTCTTAACACTTATAAATTCACACCCGATCACCACGACAGATTGGGTTTCGAAATAGTTTTACAATCCATCACACTTACACACAATAATTAATACATAACACTTAGCAATTTCAACACAGTTACCATGACAACTCAAATTCAAAACACTCAAAGATAAACTTGAGTCAACCACGACTCGCGTGCCAAGCACCCTAATGCAATGCGTATATGCCAAAATGCATGGACTCGGAATTCCAAACCAAAACCCTCCTCGAAGGGCCGTAAATCATAATTGTACCGCCTATCGCAGGCCAAAGTACCAATTACCAAGGTGCCACCTATCACGGGTCTGCACGATTTACTAAAAAGCGTAAACCATAAACGTACTGCCTATCACGGGCCCGTATCGTTTACCAAGGTGCCACCTATCACGGGTCTGCACGATTTACTAAAAAGCGTAAACCATAAACGTACTGCCTATCACGGGCCCGTATCGTTTACCAAGGTGCCACCTATCACGGGTCTGCACGATTTACTAAAAAGCGTAAACCATAAACGTACTGCCTATCACGGGCCCGTACCGTTTACCGAGGTGCCACCTATCACGGGTCTGCACGATTTACTAAAAAGCGTAAACCATAAACGTACTGCCTATCACGGGCCCGTACCGTTTACCGAGGTGCCACCTATCACGGGTCTGCACGATTTACTAAAAAGCGTAAACCATAAACGTACTGCCTATCACGGGCCCGTACCGTTTATCGAGGTGCCACCTATCACGGGTCTGCACGATTTACTAAAAAGCGTAAACCATAAACGTACTGCCTATCACGGGCCCGTACCGTTTATCGAGGTGCCACCTATCACGGGTCTGCACGATTTACTAAAAAGCGTAAACCATAAACGTACTGCCTATCACGGGCCCGTACCGTTTATCGAGGTGCCACCTATCACGGGTCTGCACGATTTACTAAAAAGCGTAAACCATAAACGTACTGCATATCACGGGCCCGTATCGTTTACCGAGGTGCCAATCAATACTCAAACCCTAACAAAATTCTTTTCCACACAACCACAGATAAGTCCCTAAATGCAAACTAAAAGTTTGGAAGAAGCCCTTACCTTAACGTTAGCTTTAACGTGCGAACACGGTACCGTGAGTAAAACCGGTATAATCTCCGCTCGCAACGTTGCTTCCAAAGTTGGTCGCCTAGTACCGTAGCGTGGTAGTGAGCAACTTTCCCTTCTATCTCTTCGCGAAATGAAGCTTAGATCTAGATGAAACAGAGAGGTTTGTGTTGGACGGTTTTGAAATCCCTAACACTGTTTTTCTTCGTTTTCGAATCAAACAAGAAGAATGAAGTTGAGTAATCTTCTCTTTCACACTCACCAAACCTTGGGTTTCTAATCTTGAAGAAAGGAAGCAAAGAAAAACGAAAATTGAGGAGAAGGAGGGAGAATGGTCGCACGTGAGATGACAAAGGAAGAAGATGGAATTTTGTTTTTTTCTTTCCTTTCTCTTTCTTTCCTTTCTTTTTCCTTTCTTCCTTTTTCCTTCTTTCCTTTTTATATCCTTTTCTTTTCCTTTTCCTTCCTTCTAATTTCCTTTCTTTCTATTCTCTCCAAACAAACATATATATATATATATATATATATATATCTATATATATT
>NC_021165.2:42985741-42989383 GCF_000331145.2 Cicer arietinum
AAATTACCATTTCACCCATAACACATTAAATTCTTCGTAAAAGATTCACCGCAGTTAATTTAATTTATTTATCGACGAGTAAATCTAAACGGCATCAAAATATCCTTTTGATCATATAAACTCCAAAATATTATTAACTTTGGCTAAAAAGCCTCCGAGCCAAAATCCAAAATACACAAAAATACATAAAGTGTACTTTAAAATTATGGGTCTTACATTACTACCCCCCTAAAATTAGTTTCTCCCTCGAAACTATGCGTCGATAAATAACTATGGGTGTTGTTCTCTCATCTTGCTCTCCAGTTCCCAAGTCGCATGTCCAGTAATTGGGTTCCAAATTACCTTGACCAATGAAACATCCTTGGTCCTCAACCGCTTAATCTTCCTGTCATCAATTCTCACAGGTGGTACTTCGAATGACAAGTTATCCTTCAGTTGGATTGTGTCTGGTTCGATCACGTGAGATGGATCTGCAAGATATTTCCTCAACTGTGACACATGAAACACGTCATGAATATTGGACAGTATCGGAGCCAATACAATCCGATAAGCAACAGGCCCAATTCGTGCAGAAATCTGATATGGTCCAATGAATTTCTGAGTCAACTTCTTCGATTTCAATGCTCTACCAACTCCAGTAGTAGGTGTGACTCTCAGAAATACATGGTCACCCTGTTCGAATTCTAAAAGTCTGCGACGCTTCTCCACGTAACTCTTCTGACGATCCTGTGAAGTCTTCATTTTCTCGTTGATCTCCCTTACCTTAGTCGTAGTCTGTAGCACCATCTCCGGTCCGACAATCATATTTTCACCATCGTTATACCAACAAAAGGGCGTTTGACACTTGCGCCCATATAAAGCCTCATATGGTGCCATTCCGATACTTGCGTGGAAACTATTGTTGTAACTGAACTCAGTCAACAGAAGTACATCATCCCAACTTCCCTTATCATCTAATACACATGCTCTCAACAGATCTTCCAGGGACTGATTCGTCCTTTCAGTCTGTCCATCCGTTTGGGGATGGTAAGCTGAGCTCAATCGTAGTTTCGTTCCTAACGCTTCGTGCAATGCTCCCTAAAAATGTGATGTGAACTTCAGATCACGGTCTGATACAATACTCGATGGTACCCCGTGTAACCTCACAATTTCAGCAATGTAGATCTCCGTTGGCTGATCTACCTTATAGGTGGTCTTTATTGGCAAAAAGTGAGCGGATTTAGTTAGTCGATCCACTATCACCCATATAGAATCATTCTTCCTCCTTGTTTTTGGCAATCCAATTATAAAATCCATGGAAATGCTATCCCACTTCCATTCCGGTAAATCTAAAGGTTGCAACATCCTAGCAGGTCGCTGATGTTCCACCTTCGCTTTCTAACAAGTGAGACAAGTGGATACATACTCCGCTACATGTTTCTTCATTCCTGACCACCAATAATGCTGTCTCAAATCTTGATACATCTTTGTTGCTCCAGGATGAATACTCAACTTGCTCTTATGAGCCTCTTCTAAGATTGTTTTCCTCATATCTGTAATTCCTGGTACACAAATCCTACCATTACATCGCAAAATATTATCTGATCCAATCTTGAACTCAGTTGTCTTCCCTTGCACTATCAGGTTCCTCTTCTCTTGTATTAAGACATCATCTTGAGAATTTGCAATGTCTTCAAGTAGTCCACTCGAAATCTTAATCATTCCGAATTTCAAAATTCCCGGTGCAAACTCTACGTTCAAGTGTAGGTCTCTAAAATCTTCTCACAACTCTTGTTGTCTAGCCATAATTGTTGAAGACACCGATACACTTCTTCTACTCAACACATCATCCACTACATTGGCCTTCCCAGGGTGGTACTGCAGTGTGAAATCGAAATCCTTGAGAGTCTTCATCCATCGTCTCTGGCGCATGTTCAACTCCTTCTGATCAAACAAATATTTCAAACTTTTATAGTAACTGAACACGGTGAACGTGCACCCATATAAATAGTGCCTCCAGATCTTCAATGCAAAAACAACCGCGGCAAGCTCCAAATCATGAGTAGGATAGTTTTTCTTGTGAATCTTCAATTGTCTTGAGGCATAAGCCACAACTTTCTTGTGTTGCATCAGAACACATCCCAGCCCTTGGTGAGATGCATCACAATAAACTTCATAGGGTTCTTCTGATTGCGGTAATACCAACACTGGTGAGGTCGTCAATTTTCTCTTTAGTAACTGAAAATTTTCCTCACACTTCTCCGTCCATGCGAACGGTTGATCTTTTCTGGTAAGTTGTGTTAATGGAGCCACAATCTTGGCAAAACCTTCATTAAACCTCATGTAGTACCCTGCCAGTCCTACAAAGCTTCGTATGTCAGTGACAGTCTGAGGCTGTTCTCCATGCTCTTCTTCAGTTCTTGAATAAATCAATATATCATCAATAAACACCACAACAAATTTATCAAGGAATGAATTAAAGATTCTATTCATGTAGTCCATGAAAATTGCAGATATTCATAATGTCCATAACGGGTTCTGAAAGCAGTTTTCTGAATATCTCCTTCCCTTACTCGAATCTGATGGTAACCCGACTTCAAGTCAATCTTCGAAAATATCGTGGCCCCTCACAATTGATCCATTAAATCATCGATGTGTGGCAAAGGATAACGGTTCTTAATAGTTGCCTTATTAAGCTGTCTATAATCCACACATAAGCGCGAGCTTCCGTCCTTCTTCTTAACTAGCAAAACTGGAGCTCCCCACTGTGATACACTTGGTCTTATAAATTTCCTCTCCAACAAGTCTTCAATTTGGCTTTTGAGCTCCTTTAATTCCAATGGCGACATTCGATACGGTGCCATTGAAATTGGTCCCGTTCCTGGGTGCAAATCAATGAAAAATTCCACTTCTCTTACCGGTGGCAATCCTGGAATTTCCGTTGGAAATACGTCCTGGTACTCATTGACAAGCATCACATCTTCTATGTTCACATTTATCTTTGCCTCCACATTAGCCAGGGGCAAAAACTCATGAGTCCCTTCTCTTAGCGACACTCGTAGTTTGTTAGTGGCTAGATATTTAACAACTCCTGGTTCGGGGAAAAGAACCAATTTACGAGCACAATCCAAGATCACGTAATGATACGACATCCAATCCATACCGAGGATGACCTCGAGTGATTGTAGCGGTAAACAAATCAAATGAACCAAGAAATCCCTATTCTGAATAGTCATTCGACAATGTAAACATGCAGAATTTACTGTCAAAGTCTTAGCAGGTGTAGAAACAATCAAATCAAAAGGTAGAGGCGACACAGATAACTTCAAACGATTCACACAATCCATAGCAATGAAGGAATGGGTTGCCCCCGAATAAAAAAATGCAGTTAGAGTGTTACCTGCAATCTCACAGTCACGTTGAATCAGATTACCAGATGGATTCCCCTCTTCAGCACTCACACAATAAATGCGTCCTCTAGCAGTAGGACAGGTAGCTCTAGCTACATTCACAACTGGTTCCACCTTCGGAGCCGTGCAATCCCTTGCCATGTGCCCCGACTTCCGACAATTGTGACAGATGGGGATGTTAGTGGTACAAGCACTAGCATAGTGTCCTTCTCCCCCACATCGGAAACATCGAAGCACTTGTCCCAATTGTCTT
>NC_021165.2:42989738-42990417 GCF_000331145.2 Cicer arietinum
GTATTTGTCTAAAAACTTCCTTTTGAATGATTCCCAGTTCACCTCCTCGTGAGCTGATCTCATCAACAATCTTGCACTCCTCCACCAGTACTCAGCATCCCCTAGTAGCATATAAGTGGCATAGTTGACCTTCACTTCCGCCTGACAGTTAATCATTTCGAAGATCTTCTCCACTTCTTGGATCCATTGATCCGCCTTCTCCGAATTCTCATCCCCCTTAAACTTGGGAGGATTGTAACGACGAAAGTCTTCTAATCCTCTTGACTCTGCAGCACGGATCTCTCTTCCCCTCTTTTCAAGATCGCGTTGAGTCTTGGCAGCAGTCTGTGCAGCAACAGAAGCAGCCATATTATTCATAGCCTCCGCCATTTGATCATCCGTATTAGCATTGGCTCTCGGAGCATCATTCCTTCTTGGCGGCATGGTTTTTCCAATAAAAACAACATCAAGTAGAGTCTTAACACTACTTATAATAATTCCCAAAAGTAGCTTCCGACCACGTTAACACGTAATAATTATAGCGGACCTGACAACTCAACCCCCTAAACCGACGCATGATCAGATAATAACTCCCAACTTATAGGTTGACCTACAATCTATAACTAAGGGTCCACAACCCCAAAAGAAAACCAAACCAAAGCTCTGATACCACAATGTAACACCCCGATTTTCAAAGCGA
>NC_021165.2:42990458-42991676 GCF_000331145.2 Cicer arietinum
AAAAACGAACAAAGATTTAAATCAGAAAATGCCTTTGGATAAATAATTGAGTCATTATAATTTACAAGCAGCGGAAAAGTTTCTCAAAATACGAATCCGAATATTTACACTTCAAAAGGTGGTACATAGACCCCATCATAAATAACATGTCAAACAGACAATATTAGTATAGGTACAGTTTTCCGAATTAAAATACTGCAACCCAAAAAGAAGGACGTCTAGTCCCTATAGATCAACCTAATCTGATCATCCTACCAAAAAAAAACTATACACCCTGAGTGATCTCCACGCGCCCCGTGAGATCCTCCTACATAGCTCCAGTCAAGCATTCCCATCCGTAGGGTACGAACCGGCAGGATCGTCTTGGCTCTCATCTGAGGGCAAAGCCCAGATTTCCACAATAGTTGTAAAGGGTCACCAACCGAAATTAACAGATAACACATAACATTTAAGTTTTAAATGCACAAAATAACCTTTCAACTAAGCATGCACCTTAAAAGGATTTCTCATATGCTAAAAGTTCATGTAATGCTTGCCAATTAAAAATGAAATCAAAATGAAGTTCTCAAACCATCAAGTAATACATAACTGACCAAAGCATTGATAAATCAATTGAGCAATCGATTATCTAACTCAAAATAAGGACTTTTGCTGAGCCAATCGATTGCCAAATCGATTTGGTCAGTTCTGCTGAGTTTCTGCATGACCAAATCGATTTCTAAGTCGATTTTGTCAGTTCTGATGAGTCCCTGGGTTGCCAAATCGATTTCCAAATCGATTTCGGCAGTTTTGCTGAGTTCCTGCCTCTCTGCCAATCGATTTCCAAATCGATTTCTTAAAAGATTTTGAAAGATATATTTATACAATCGATTGGCAAATCGATTAGGTTAAAATAGTGAACTTCCTGCAACTCATCCAATCGATTGGGAAATCGATTTCCCTGATCGTTTTTCCAAAAATTCATGCATTAACTCAAGTCATTCCTAATCAAGTTCACAACCTAACACTTAGCAATTCCTACGCGATTACCACGACAAATTGGATTTCGAAAACCATCATACTTACACACAATAATCAACACATAACACTTAGCATTTTCAACACAATTAATACAACATCATGGATTTCGAAATGGTATTGCAATCAAACATGTTATCACCAAATTCCAAAACATAACACTTAACATTTATAACACAATTAATACAACATCATGGGTTT
>NC_021165.2:42992220-42997583 GCF_000331145.2 Cicer arietinum
AAATCTCCGCTCGCAACGTTGCTTCCAAAGTTGGTCCCCTAGTACCGTAGCATGGTAGTGAGCAACTTTCCCTTCTATCTCTTCGCGAAACGAAGCTTAGATCTAGATGAAACAGAGAGGTTTGTGTTTGACGGTTTTGAAATCCCTAACACCGTTTTTCTTCGTTTTCGAATCAAACAAGAAGAATGAAGTTGAGTAATCTTCTCTTTCACACTCACCAAACCTTGGGTTTCTAATCTTGAAGAAAGGAAGCAAAGAAAAACAAAAATGGAGGAGATGGAGGGATTTGCGCGCGAGACAGGGGAAAGGAAGATGGAAAATCTTGTTTTCTTTCCTTTCTCTTTCTTTCCTTTGTTTTTCCTTTCTTCCTCTTTCCTTCTTTCCTTTTTATACCCTTTTCTTTTCCTTTTCCTTCCTTCTAATTTCCTTTCTTTTTCCCTCCAAACAAACATATATATATAAATATATATATGAATTATAACTTAACAAATATCTACATATTTATTAAAATTACCTTTTCACCCGAAACACATTAAATTCTTCGTAAAAGATTCACCGCAGTTAATTTAATTTATTTATCGACAAGTATATCTAAATGACATCAAAATATCCTTTTGATCATATAAACTCCAAAATATTATTAACGTTGGCTAAAAAGCCTCCGAGCCAAAATCCAAAATACACAAAAATACATAAAGTGTACTTTAAAATTATGGGTCTTTCACATGTCAAGAATGCAAAAATCTGCAAGAAATATCAATTCATTAACTCGAACAAGTACATCCTCCACAAGTACAGCGGGACGAGCATTGCTCCTATTCGCCAATTGAATGGTAACACTTGTACTCTGTAAAGGTCCAAGAGCAAGAGAGTTAAAAATAGATGTAGGCATAACATTAATGGAAGCTCCTTAATCTAACATAGCATTTTCAAATTGACTATTGCCTATGGTACATGGAATGGAAAAAGTTCCGGGATCTTTGCATTTCTGAGGCATGGGCTGAATGAGGGCTGAAACATTTCGCCCCATGTTTAATCTTTCATTACCTTTTAACCTTCTCTTGTGTGTGCACAAATCTTTTAGAAATTTTGCATATCTTGGAATCTGTTTAATTGCTTCAAGAAGGGGAATGATCACTTCCACCTTCCTAAATGTATCTAGGATCTCGTTGTCCCTATCTGCCTAGTCCATTTTCTTAGTCTTCACTGCCCTTTGAGGAAAAGGAAGTGGTATATTTTGCTCAACATCAACAGTTTCAGATATCAAAGTATCCTCAGCAACCTTGTTATTTTTCATTGCAGTTTCATGTACCTTTGGTATTTTAACACCTTTCCTAGACCTCAATGTAATTGAACTGACATTGGGAGCATTTTGATTTACTACTGACTGTGCTGGCAATTGGTTTGACCCCTGAGTCTGCAATTGATTGATTGAAGTGGCTAGCTGACTAATCTTTGTTTCCAAATTTTGAATGGTGAAATACGTTCTTTGTTGAAATTGGTGGTTCTGAACAACCATCTGCTAAATGAGGTTCTCTAATGAAGGTGCATTGTTTTGCTGTTAAGGAATATTTTGCTGCTGCTGCCTAGGTTATTGTTGTGCATATGAATTCCCCCATCTCAGGTTTGGATGTTTTCTCCAACTAGGATTGTACATGTTAGATGATAGATCATAGTTGGCTTGAGGTTTGTATATATTTGTTGCATATGCTCGAGGATGCAAATACCACAGACCACTACTTGGGTTTTAGCTATTGCCATTTTTTTTACTAAGGATGTAAGCTCATCAAGTTTTCCTTCTAAATTCTTGTGGGAAGAAGCTTGAATTTCATTCACACCCCTTATAGACATTGTTGAATTGCTTCTAGTTGTAAAATGCTGAGAATTAATGGACATGTTCTCAATCAAAGCCTTTTCCGCTTCTGAGGTCTTATCGACAAATGCTCCCCCACTAGCAACATCCAAAATTCTTCTATCCATAGGTAGCAAGCCTTCATAAAAATATTGGATAAGCAGTTATTCAGAAATCTTGTGATGAGGACAACTTGACACTAATTTCTTGAATCTCTCCCAATACTCATGTAATGATTTCCTGTCAATCTTCCTGATGCCACATATTTCATTTCTGATTGAAGCAGCTCGTGAGGCATGGAAGAATTTTTCTATAAACAATATCTTAAGATCATTCCAACTTGTAACACAAATAAGTTAAATGTAGTAAAACCAGTCCTTAGCAGCATCTCGAAGTTAAAATAGGAAGGCTCTCAGCTTAATGTGGTCTTCTGTGACTCCTTGAGACTTTATGGTAGAACACACAACATGGAATTCCTTCAAGTTTTGTGGGGATCCTCACCTGCAAGACCATTAAACCTTGGAAGCAAGTGTATTAAACCAGATTTTAGTTCAAATGGTATAGTAACTTCAGGATATGTGATACATAATGCATTATAATTGACATTAAGTGTAGCAAGTTGTCTTAAGATTCTATTATTCGCATCAGCCATATTTTGCAACAAGTTGTCAATTTCAGTATCTGACTCTAACTCTTTAACACCAGCAGCCCTATTAAGTCTACGACGTAAATAAAATGTCCTTTCTATTTCAGGTTCAAGAGAATGAAGATTCACATAACTAGCCCTAGTCGTGCATCATCATAACAATGCAATACAAAATAACAATTCTGAAAATTCCAACAACGTCCCGAATGCTAAAATTGAAGTGAAAAATCGAAAACCCTATCAAATAAAATCCAAAAAATATAAAAATACCACCAAAAATTTATAAAACTCAAATAAAGGCAACTCAATTTTTTTTGGAATTTTTGGAGAATATGAAAAATTCAAAAAATTCAAAAAATGGTCTAAACGAAGGAATTTGGGATTTTTACCATCGTTACTGTATAAGAAACTAATACAAACTCCTATTCCATGATTTTTTTTTTCTTCTGATTTTCTGGCGAATAACCGAATTGAAAATTAAGAATACATTTGATATAATAATAATAACCAAATTGAAAATTGAAATTAAAAATGGTTTTTTAGATTTTTGATTTAACATGTGAGCAAAACGATTAATCCACTTATTCGAGTTTCAAACCTATCACAGATTATCTCAATGAGTTTAATTTCTAATTTGTGATTCTATTCTTATTTGACTATAGAATTGATCAAACAAGCGTAATTAATCCTATGTGAATTTGGTTTCTTTGATTGGATTAAGCATCACAATCATCAAAATATTACAATTAACGATCAAGCGTCGCAAAATTATAATTCAATTCATTTAGAAACCGAAACCAAATTCTGTCAAATAAATTTAATCAATCCTATTGAAATTCAATTTAAGCAATCAAAATATCAATAAAATAAAATAAATAAGAATAGAATCATAAATCGAAAATGACAGTGTAACCTAAATCTCAAGGTGTTGATGAAACTCTGAACTTGTGGATTAATCTTATAAAATTAACATTCCATGAAATTAAAATCAAACTGTTTATTTCTTGTAGCAATTTGAATCCTAATTTTTCCATCTGTAGAAAAGAAACAAAATTGCCAATATATAGTACCTGATATTGGGCTTTAGGGTTTCAAAACAAGTGACCCACTAATTAAAATTATTACAAAAATCCAGATTACAAAATTTGCAATTTAGGCCCGGTACAGTTCGGAATTGCTCTTTTCTTCCAACACTAAAGTTGTAGCTCAGAATTTTATCTTTCCAACACTTGCTCTTATGCGCCAATCCGATTTCTAGAGCTCAAGTTATGACCTACAGAGCGAGAAAGAGACAAAATACAAATAATAAAATTAAAATGCAAATAATAAAATTATAATTCAAATTTGACCCAAAGTTAAGAAACAAGCTTAAAATATTAATCTAAGCTATAAAGGGCTTTTAAAATACGAAACTAAAATGCTAAAAACATGTACCCAAATGCTCTGATCACTAATCCATTTAGGGTTTTTAACCAATGTTGTGCATCCAATAAGTGCGTTTAAGTCATTTTATTGACATTTAGGTAATTTTCGTTATCCTTCGGCTTATTTTAATCCATTGAGGGTTTTTAATCAATTTTGTTCATCCAATAAGTGCGTTTGTGTCATTGAATTAATATTTAGGCCATTTTAATTATCCTTCAAATTATTCTAATCCATTGAGGGTTTTTAACCAATCTTGTGCATCCAATAAGTGGGTTTGTGTCATTGGATTTACATTTATGTCATTTTCGTAATCTTTAGGCTTAACCTAAGCCATTCTGATTGTTTAACCTCTCTTGTGCATCCACTAAGTGTGTTTGTGTCATTTTATTAACATTTAGGTCCATTTTGTCATCCTTCCACTTATTATTATCCATTAATGGTGTTTAACCAATCTTGTGCATCCAATATGTGAGTTTGTGTCATTGGATTAACATCTGGATCATTTTCGTCCCCCATATGCTTATTCTAATCCATTTTGGTTGTTTAACCAATCTTGTGCATCCATTAAGTAGGTTTGTGTTATTGGGTTAACATTGACATCATTTTTGTCCTCCCTAGGCTTGTTCTAATCCGGTTTGGTTGTTTAACCAATCTTGTGCATCCAATAAGTATGTTTGTGTCATTGGATTAACAATTAGATCATTCTCGCCATCCTTCGACTTATTCTAATCTATTTATGGTTTTTATCCAATCTTGTCCATCTATTAAGTGCGTACGTGTAATTGGATTTTAATTTAGGTCATTTTCGTCCTCCCTAGGCTTAATTTAAACCATTTTGGTTGTTTAACCAATCTTGTGCATCCAATAAGTGCGTTGGTGTCATTGTGTTAATACCGGGCAGTTTTGTTAAAAATATCTCGGGTTGCTGAAAATTGTACCGGACAATTGAGTTGCGACGAGATTAGAAATTTTTATTAAATTAGACTAAGAGGGGAATGAAATGATGGGGGTAAGAGTTGTTAGATAATTGTTGGTTTTGTTTTAATTATAATATATTAATTATAGATATATATATATATATATATATATATGGTTGGAGGGAAATAGGAGAAAAGGAAATAGAAAGAAAAGAAAATAGAAGGAAGGAAAAGCAATGGAAAAACATTTCCATCTTCTTCCTCCCCTGCCTCGCGACTAACCATTTTTCTTCTTCTTGGTTTTTCTTCCTTTTTCTTTCTTTGACTTCAAGAATAGAAACCCAATGATTAGTGGGTAAGAAAGCAAGGATTTCTCAGCTTCATACTTCCTCGTTGTTTTGAAAACGAAGAAAAACGGTGTTAGGGATTTCAAAACCGTCAAACACAAACCTCCCCGTTTCATCTAGATCTAAGCTTCATTTCGCAAAGAGATAGAAGGGAAAGTTGTTCACTACCACGCTAC
>NC_021165.2:42997637-43000772 GCF_000331145.2 Cicer arietinum
GCTAACGTTAAGGTAAGGGCTCCTTCCAAACTTCTAGTTTGCATTTAGGGACTTATCTGTGTTTGTGTGGAAAGAAATTGGTTAGGGTTGAAGTGTTGATTTGGGGGAAAATGAATCTAAGGCTTTATGGGTAAAATCTTAGAGTTAGGTTTTGGTTATATTGATGAATGTTTCATAGAAAATGAATTTTAAACTCATTTATGTATGATTTTGAGTAAATGAAACTTGTTGTGTTTGAGTGGTGGATTGTGTTGATTTGTGTTTGTCGTATTTGACGTGTTCTTAATTAATACTGATGAAATTTGATATGTGTATGGTTGGATTTTGTGGAGAAATGAATTGATGTGTTTTGGTGTGGATCGTGGATTGAATTTGATAATATGTTTGAGTTTGTTTTGTGTGGAATTTGAAAACCATTAGAGTTAAACGAGGATTAAAAATGGGGAATCTCTTACTGTCTTGTTTACTTAATGTTTGTTTTGAAAATCGTTTAAGTTAAATGAGTATTAAGAATGGGGAATCTCTTAATGTCTACGTTTACTTAATGTTGTCGTGAAAATCGTTTAAGTTAAACGAGTATTAAGAATGGGGAATCTCTTAATGTCTACGTTAACTTAATGTGGTCGTGAAAATCGTTTAAGTTAAACGAGTATTAAGAATGGGGAATCTCTTAATGTCTTGTTTACTTAATGTGTGTTTGTGAAAACCATTAGGGTTAAACGAGTATTAAGAATGGGGAATCTCTTAATGTCTTGTTTACTTAATGTGTGTTTGTGAAAATCGTTTAAGTTAAACGAGTATTAAGAATGGGGAATCTCTTAATGTCTTGTTTACTTAATGTGTGTTTGTGAAAATCGTTTAAGTTAAACGAGTATTAAGAATGGGGAATCTCTTAATGTCTACGTTTACTTAATGTTGTCGTGAAAATCGTTTAAGTTAAACGAGTATTAAGAATGGGGAATCTCTTAATGTCTACGTTTACTTAATGTTGTCGTGAAAATCGTTTAAGTTAAACGAGTATTAAGAATGGGGAATCTCTTAATGTCTACGTTTACTTAATGTTGTCGTGAAAATCGTTTAAGTTAAACGAGTATTAAGAATGGGGAATCTCTTAATGTCTACGTTTACTTAATGTTGTCGTGAAAATCGTTTAAGTTAAACGAGTATTAAGAATGGGGAATCTCTTAATGTCTAATGTATTTTTGGAAGAGTATGCAGGGAAATCGATTTCCCAATCGATTGGATGGGTTACAGGGACTTCCCTAATTTGACATAATCGATTTGCCAATCGATTTTATAATATATTTTTCAAACCCACTTAAGAAATCGATTTGGAAATCGATTTGGCCATACAGGAATTCAACAAAACTGACAAAATCGATTTGAAAATCGATTGGCAATAAGTCAGGGGCTCAGTTATTCATTCAATAGATTTCCCAATCAATTGAATTAAGCCCAGAGTTCAAATTTCACTAAAAACCTTCAGGAAATCGATTTGGAAATCGATTGGCTTAGTAGAAATTCTTATTTTGAGTTAGATAACAGATTGCTCATTGATTTATCAATGTCTTGATTAGTTATGTATTACTTGATGGATTGAGAACTTTATTTTGATTTCATTTTTAATTGGCTAGCATGATATGAACTTTTAGCATATGGAAAATCCTTTTAAGGTGCATGCTTAGTTGAAAGGTTATTTTGTGCATTTGAAAACGTAAATGTTATGTGTTAACTGTTAATTTCGGTTGGTGACCCTTTACAACTATTGTGGAAATCTGGGCTTTGCCCTCAGATGAGAGCCAGGACGATCCTACCGGTTCGTACCCTACGGATGGGAATGTAGATGAGAATGCTTGACTGGAGCTATGTTAGGAGGATCTCACGGGCCGCGTGGAGATGACTCAGGGTGTTTAGTTATAGTTTTTTTCAAGAATGATCAGATTAGGATGACATAGAGGGAACAAATGTTTTTTTTGGATTACGTTATTTTGAACTGGAAAACTGTACCTTTACTAATATTGTCAGTATGACATCTTAGTTGAATGGGATCCATCTATCATCTGTTGTTGTGTAAATACTTTGGATTCATATATTTTGTGAAAATTTTCCGCTGCTTATAAATTATAATGACTCGATTATTTATCCAAAGTTATTACCTTATTTATTTTTCTGTTTTATTTTATTCCCTTTTGAAAAAAAGGTACACCCTCGCTTTGAAAATTGCGGTGTTACATTGTGGTATCAGAGCTTTGGTTTGGTTTTCTTTGGGGCTGTGGAACCTTTGGATATAGATTGTAGGTCAACCTGTAGGTTGGGAGTTGTTATCTGATCATGCGTCGGTTTAGGTGGTTTGGGTTGTCAAGTCCAAAATAGTTATTATGTGTTGATATATTCGAAACTTAGTTTTGGAATTATTCGAAGTGGTGTTAACACTTCTTCTTGATGTTGTTTTTTTGGAAACACTACCTCCAAGAGAGAACGAAGTTGCAAGGATGAACGTCAGTAGGGATGATCAAATGGTTGGAGCTACAAATAACATGGAGGTTTTATTGTTGTACGAACTGCTGCAAAGACTCTGCGGGATCTGGAGAAGAGGAAAAGAGAGATCTGTGCTCTTAAGATTAATAGGGTTAGAATATTTTCGTCGTTACCATCCTCCAAAGTTCAAGGGTGATGAGGACTCGGGAAAAGAGTTGACTAGTGGATTCAAGAAGTGGAAAAGATCTTCGAGATGACGGATTCTCAGGCAGAGTTGAAGCAAATCATGACGACATGGAATTTATAAAATGGTTCCAAGGACACATAAGCTATGTGTTGGTGTAAACTCGAAGATGATGAGTATGGATGGATTAACATTAGACTAATAAGGGATTTCAAGTAAAGATCTAAGTTGAGGACTTTTGTTAAGAAAAGTATTAGATGTTTTCCTGGTAGATTTCAGGATGAAACTGGATGAAGTTTGACAACTGTCAAAGAGATGTGAACATCATGGAATTGTTGAGAAGATGAGGCTTCCATTTGGGATAACATTTGGTACTTAGGTGTCAATGAAAGAGACCGGTATTGAAGTTAAGGGAGCGTTGCACATTAGGAGTGAATACTCCTTTGGATAGATAAAATACGCTTTGAGGAATT
>NC_021165.2:43001369-43003650 GCF_000331145.2 Cicer arietinum
GTTTAGTTGTTGGTCTTGGGAAGTCAAGCGTGAAGATTTGAAATGATCATTTCAGTAACTGGATGGACGAAGAAAGGTATGTGGGTTTTTGAGATATTGTACTGAAAAATTTATGAGGATGAAGTTATAGATAATTAGTTCTTAGGAAATGCTTATGGGGAAAGCTTGAGAAATAATTCTTTAGAACGTTCGATTGTTAGGATTTTTTCAGTTCGTATCTCGGTGAAGGTTGAGAGGGAATAAAAATCCAGCGAGTGAACCAAATATTGGAAAATGTACCAAGAAATTTGTGGAGCAGCACATAGAGATGTAGCTTATGACAATTAAAGATTGATGAAAGGAGTTATGTAACACCCCGATTTTCAAAGCGAGGGTGTATTTTTTTTTTCAAAAGAAATTAAACTAAAACAGAGAAATAAATAAGGAAATGCCTTTGAATAAATAATTGAGTCATTATAATTTACAAGCAGCGGAAAAGTTTCTCCAAATATAAATCCAAAGTATTTTACACTTCAAAAGGTGGTACATAGACCCCATCATAATAAAATGTCAAACAGACAATATTAGTATAGGTACAGTTTTCCAAATTAAAATACTGCAACCCAAAAAGAAGGACGTCTAGTCCCTATACATCAACCTAATCTGATCATCCTACCAAAAACTATACACCCTGAGTGATCTCCACGCGCCCCGTGAGATCCTCCTACATAGCTCCAGGATGAGCATTCCTATCTACATTACCATCTGTAGGGTATAAACCAGTAGGGTCGTCCTGACTCTCATATGAGAGCAAAGCCCAGATTTCTACAATAGTTGTAAAGGGTCACCAACCGAAATTAACAGATAACACATAACATTTAAGTTTTAAATGCACAAAATAACCTTTCAACTAAGCATGCATCTTAAAAGGATTTTCCATATGCTAAAAGTTCATATAATGCTTGCCAATTAACAATGAACTCAAAATAAAGTTCTCAATCCATCAAGTAATACATAACTCACCAAAGCATTGACAAATCAATTGAGCAATCGATTATCTAACTCAAAATAAGGACTTCTGTTGAGCCAATCGATTGCCAAATCGATTTGGTCAGTTATGCTGAGTTCATGCATGACCAAATCGATTTCTAAGTCGATTTTGTCAGTTTTACTGAGTCCCTGGGTTGCCAAATCGATTTCCAAATCGATTTTGGCAGTTTTGCTGAGTTCCTGCCTCTCTGCCAATCGATTTCCAAATCGATTTCTTAAAAGATTTTGAAAGACATATTTATACAATCGATTGGCAAATGGATTAGGTTAAAATAGTGAACTTCCTGCAACTCATCCAATCGATTGGGAAATCGACTTCCCTGCTTATTCTTCCAAAATTACTTAAACTAATTCAATCACACTCACACATAACTCCAAAACATAACACTTAGCAAAACCCACACAATCACCACGACGAATTGGTTTTCGAAACAGTTTTACAATCTATCGCACTCACACACGATAATCAATACATAACACTTAGCAATTCCAACACAATTACCACGACAATTCCTATTCAAACCACTCAATCATACACTTGATTCAAACACGACTCGTGTGCCAAGCACCCTAATGCAATGCGTATATGCCAAAATGCATGGACTTGGAATTCCAAACCAAAACCCTCCTCGAAGGGCCGTAAATCATAATTGTACCGCCTATCACAGGCCAAAGTACCAATTACCGAGGTGCCACCTATCACGGGTCAACACAACTTACTAAACATAAACCGTAAATGTACCACCTATCACGGGTCAGTACAGTTTACCGAGGTGCCACCTATCACGGGTCAACACAACTTACTAAACATAAACCGTAAATGTACCACCTATCACGGGTCAGTACAGTTTACCGAGGTGCCACCTATCACGGGTCAACACAACTTACTAAACATAAACCGTAAATGTACCACCTATCACGGGTCAGTACAGTTTACCGAGGTGCCACCTATCACGAGTTCAACACAATTTACCAAAATGAAATGCATGAGCACACACAGACTTCATTCACAACAATCGTTAAGCAAATGCAGATATTAAAAGATTCCCCATTTTTAATACTCATTTGACTTAAACGATTTTCACAACAAACATTAAGCAAACAGAAATATTAAGAGATTCCCCATTCTTAATACTCTTTTAACTTAAACGATTTCCAAAACGAACATTAAGTAAACAAGACATTAAGAGATTCCCCATTCTTAATACTCATTTAACTTAAACGATTTTCAAAACAACATTAAATAAATAAG
>NC_021165.2:43003917-43005083 GCF_000331145.2 Cicer arietinum
TTTAACTTAAACGATTTTCTCAAACACACATTAAGTAAACCGAGATATTAAAAGATTCCCCATTTTTAATACTCGTTTAACTCTAATGGTTTTCAAATTTCACAACAAAACCAACTCAAAACATTTTATCAAATTCAATTCACAATCCACACCAAAACACATCAAATTTCCTCGGTATTAACTTAGAACACGTCAAATACGACGAACACAAATCAACACAACAGAACACTCAAACACATCAAATTTCATTTACCCATAATCATACACAAATGAGTTAAGTTCATTTTCTACGAAACACCCATCAATATCGTCAAGACCTAAGTCTAAGACTTTACCCACAGAACCTTAGATTCATCTTCCCTAAATCAATACATTCAACCCTAACAAATTTCTTTCCACACAACTACAGATAAGTCCCTAAATGCAAACTAAAAGTTTCGAAGGAGTCCTTACCTTAACGATAGCTTTAAGGTGCGTTTCCGGCACCGCGAGCAAATCCGGTAAAAATCTCCGCTCGCAACGTCACCTCCAAGTTGGTCCCCTAGCACCGTAGCGTGGTAGTGAGCAACCTTCCCTTCTATCTCTTCTTGAAACGAAGCTTAGATCTAGATGAAACGGGGAGGTTTGTGTTTGACGGTTTTAGAAACCCTAACACCGTTTTTCTTCGTTTTCGAATCAAAGAGGAAGAGTGAAGTTAAGAAATCTTCTCTTTCACACTCAACAACCCTTGGGTTTCTAATCTTGAAGAAAGGAAGCAAAGAAAAACGAAAATGAAGAAGGGAGGGAGAATGGGGTTGCGTGTCAGAGGAAGAAGATGAACTTTTTTTGCTTTTTCTTTCCTTTCTTTTTCTTTCCTTTCTTTTTCCTTTCTTCCTTTTTCCTTCTTTCCTTTATATACTCTTTTCTTTTCCTTTTCCTTCCTTCTAATTTCCTTTCTTTCTTTTTCTTTCCAAACAAACATACATACATATATGTATATACATTAATTATAACTTAACAAATATCTCAAACAAATATCTAGATATTTGTTAAATTACCATTTCACCCGCAACGCGTTAAATTCCTCGTAAAAGATTCACCGCAGTTAATTTAATTTATTTATCGACGAGTAATTCTAATCGGCATCAAAATATCTTTTTGATCATATAAACTCCAAAATATTATTA
>NC_021165.2:43005521-43006318 GCF_000331145.2 Cicer arietinum
AATGATATAAAGACATTACTTGAGTGCATGTCATGGGGATTGTTATTGTGTTCGCAATCAAAGGAAGTTTGTGTGTCCCAAGTGGTATAGTCTTTGGCTTGTTTTCGAAAATATTTGAGGTAGTTTTGATCACCAAGCATATGTGGGGATGGAATTATTAAAATTTGTAACTAGAATGACATACTCATAAGAACACTACAGTTTGACGTAGTTGTACGACTTAAGAAAAATCGAGGATTTGCAAACAAGGGAGAAATTTAGGAGTTCTCGGATGTAGTGATTGTTCTGTGCTCAGTGTGTTGGGGTCATTTTAAGTGTTTCAGTTTGGTACCAAATGGATGTTTCGTACCAAGTAGATGCCAATGAGACTACGTGACATAGGTATGGGATATTTTACTTCGCCGACAGGATCAAAGTTATAGGAAAATAAGGGAAATTCAATGGACTTTGAGAAGATTGTTGACTGCTTTTGTAAGTTGCAAGGAGCGCTATTACAGTTCGGCTAAGATAGTCTAAGCCACTATCATGGTTGTTGGCTATTTATTGACAAATTGAGGGACTGATCATCCTTAATCTCTTGTTGATAGTAGACAAAATCATGTTGAATGGAACGGACGAGACTTACCGACTATGGATGTGTGTGAAGTTATTAAACACCCTATGAAAAGGGGTAGGCAACACTTTTTCGAGAAGGCCGGGTGAAACAAGTTGTGACTAGTGTGTTGAATTTGAGTACAAACCTAGTGTGGATTGCTACTCGTACTTTAAGTTTCAAGGACGAAACTAATTTTAGGGGG
>NC_021165.2:43006368-43006803 GCF_000331145.2 Cicer arietinum
TAGACAAAATTGTTGAATGGAACGGACGAGCCTTACCGACTATGGATGTGTGTGAAGTTATTAAACACCCTATGAAAAGGGGTAGGCAACACTTTTTTCGAGAAGGCCGGGTGAAACAAGTTGTGACTAGTGTGTTAAATTTGAGTACAAAGCTAGTGTGGATTGCTACTCTTACTTTAAGTTTCGAGGACAAAACTAATTTTAGGGGGGTAGTAATGTAAGACCCATAGTTTTTAAATACTAAATTATGCAATTTTAGGGTATTTTGTGTGGAATTTTCTTAGGCTGTTAGCCCAGCTTTTGGTATTGAGTGAGTTAAATGCCAAAAATATATTTTTGGCAATTGGATTAAATTATTTGTCGGAAAATAATTTACTTCTGTTTAGGAAGGATTTAATACGGGCCATTTTTTTTAAAAATATCTCGGTTTGCTGA
>NC_021165.2:43006966-43008715 GCF_000331145.2 Cicer arietinum
TTGTTCAAGAATAGAAACCCAATGATTAGTGGGTAAGAAAGCAAGGATTTCTCAGCTTCATACTTCCTCGTTGTTTTGAAAACGAAGAAAAACGGTGTTAGGGATTTCAAAACCGTCAAACACAAACCTCCCCGTTTCATCTAGATCTAAGCTTCGTTTCACAAAGAGATAGAAGAGAAAGTTGCTCACTACCATGCTACGGTGCTAGGGAACTAACTTGGAGGCGACGTTGCGAGCGTAGATTTTTACCGGATTTACTCGCGGTACCGTAATCGAACGAGAAAGCTATTGTTAAGGTAAGGGCTCCTTTCAAACTTCTAGTTTGCATTTAGGGACTTATCTGTGGTTGTGTGGAAAGGAATTTGTTAGGGTTGAAGTGTTGATTTGGGGGAAAATGAATCTAAGGCTTTATGGGTATAATCTTAGAGTTAGGTTTTGGTTATATTGATGAATGTTTCGTGGAAAATGAATTTTAAACTCATTTATGTATTATTTTGAGTAAATGAAACTTGTTGTGTTTGAGTGGTGGATTGTGCTAATTTGCGTTCGTCGTATTTGACGTGTTCTTAATTAATAATGATGAAATTTGTTGTGTGTATGGTTGGATTCTGTGGAGAAATGAATTGATGTGTTTTGGTGTGAGTCGTGGATTGGATCTGATAATAGGTTTGAGTTTGTTTTGTGTGGAACTTGAAAACCATTAGAGTTAAACGAGTATTAAGAATGGGGAATCTCTTAATGTCTTGTTTACTTAATGTTTGTTTTGAAAATCGTTTAAGATAAAAGAGTATTAAGAATGGGGAATCTCTTAATATTTCTGTTTACTTAATGTTTGTTTAGAAAATCGTTTAAGTTAAAAGAGTTTTAAGAATGGGGAATCTCTTAATATTTCTATTTACTTAATGTTTGTTTTGAAAATCGTTTAAGTCAAAAGAGTATTAAGAATGGGGAATCTCTTAATGTCTTGTTTACTTAATGTTTGTTTTGAAAATCGTTTAAGTCAAAAGAGTATTAAGAATGGGGAATCTCTTAATGTCTTGTTTACTTAATGTTTGTTTTGAAAATCGTTTAAGTCAAAAGAGTATTAAGAATGGGGAATCTCTTAATGTCTTGTTTACTTAATGTTTGTTGTGAAAATCGTTTAAGTTAAATGAGTATTAAAAATGGGGAAGATTTTAATATCTGCATTTGCTTAACGATTATCTTGGATGGAGTCAGTATATACTCATGCATTTTCATTCTTTTTGTAAATCGTGCAGACCTGTGATAGGTGGCACCTTGATAAATAGTACTTTGGCTTGTGATTGGTGGTACATTTATGATTTACGTTTTTGAAAACCGTGCAGACCCGTGATAGGTGGCACCTCGATAAACTGTACGGGCCCGTGATAGGCAGTACGTTTATGGTTTTCGCTTTTTTGTAAATTGTGCAGACCCGTGATAGGTGCCACCTTGATAAATAGTACTTTGGCCTATGATAGGTGGTACATTTATGATTTACGTTTTTGAAAACCGTGCAGACCCGTGATAGGTGGCACCTCGATAAACGGTACGGGCCCGTGATAGGCAGTACCCTCGGTAATTGGTACTTTGGCCTGCGATAGGCGGTACAATTATGATTTACGGCCCTTAGAGGAGGGTTTTGGTTTGGAATTTCGAGTCCATGCATTTTGGCATATACGCATTGCATTAGGGTGTTTGGCACACGAGTCGTGTTTGAATCAAGTTATGATTAAGTGTTATTTATTG
>NC_021165.2:43008745-43009123 GCF_000331145.2 Cicer arietinum
TTGGCACACGAGTCGTGTTTGAATCAAGTTATGATTAAGTGTTATGTATTGATTATTGTGTGTAAGTGTGATGGGTTGTAAAACTCTTTCGAAACTCAATTTGTAGTGGTGATTGTGTGGGAATTGCTAAGTGTTAAGATGTGGAATTGTGTATGAATGTGATTGAGTTAGTTTATGTATTTTTGGAAGAGTATGCCGGGAAATCGATTTGATGGGTTACAGGGAGTTCCCTAATTTGACATAATCGATTTGCCAATCGATTTTATAATATGTTTTTCAAAACCACTTAAGAAATCGATTTGGAAATCGATTTGGCCATACAGGAATTCAGCAAAACTGACAAAATCGATTTGGAAATCGATTGGCATTAAGTCAGGG
>NC_021165.2:43009878-43012437 GCF_000331145.2 Cicer arietinum
TCAGTATGACATCTTAGTTGAATGGGTTCCATGTATCATCTGTTGTTGTGTAAATACTTTGGATTCATATATTTTGAGAAAATTTTCCGCTGCTTATAAATTATAATGACTCGATTATTTATCCAAAGTTATTACCTTATTTATTTCTCTGTTCTATTTTATTCCCTTTTGAAAAAAAAAATACGCCCTCGCTTTGAAAATCGCGGTGTTACATTGTGGTATCAGAGCTTTGGTTTGGTTTTCTTTGGGGCTGTGGAACCTTTGGTTATAGATTGTAGGTCAACCTGTAGGTTGGGAGTTGTTATCCGATCATGCGTCGGTTTAGGTGGTTTGGGTTGTCAAGTCCAAAATAGTTATGATGTGTTGGAATATTCGAAACATAGTTTTGGAATTCTTCGAAGTGGTGTTAACACTTCTTCTTGATGTTGTTTTTTTGGAAACACTACCTCCAAGAGAGAACGACGTTGCAAGGATGAACGTCAGTAGGGATGATCAAATGGTTGGAGCTACAAATAACATGGAGGTTTTGTTGTTGCACGAACTGCTGCAAAGACTCTACGGGATCTGGAGAAGAGGAAAAGAGAGATCTGTGCTCTTAAGATTAAGAGGGTTAGAATATTTTCGTCGTTACCATCCTCCAAAGTTCAAGGGTGATGAGGACTCGGGAAAAGAGTTGACTAGTGGATTTAAGAAGTGGAAAAGATCTTCGAGATGACGGATTGTCAGGCAGAGTTGAAGTAAATCATGACAACATGGAATTAATAAAATGGTTCCAAGGACACAGAAGCTATGTGTTGGTGTAAACTCGAAGATGATGAGTATGGATGGATTAACATTAGACTAATAAGGGATTTCAAGTAAAGATCTAAGTTGAGGACTTTTGTTAAGAAAAGTATTAGATGTTTTCCTGGTAGATTTCAGGATTAAACTAGATGAAGTTTGACAACTGTCAACTTGGATTATTAAGTATGAATCTCATAACGAGTGTAGGAGTGAGACCATGTATTTAGTTGATAAGTGACAAATCTCCTGGTGGTTTAGGAGATAGTAAGTATGGATAGTGATATTGGATGAAACTATAGACACGTAAGTGTGAATTTTGAGCGATGTTCGGCAAAACATAATGTGTTAGGCCTTGATGTATTGAACTCTATGTTACCATTAAGTGGAATTTGAAGTATCGAGTACGAGAATACTTTGAGATGGCGGTAATATAAGTTTTGAGAGTCTATTAAAGGATGGGAATTACTAAGAGGATGTTAATATTTTGATAGGTCAGAAGGATTATTCGAGATTTGCTTTGGGACCCTAAGATGGTTGATTTTTTTTTTAGTTGATGATTTAAAATCCGCAAGGTTGGATGATGGACCAATTGATGCTTAAAACTTTCATAATCGAAGGAGTTGAGGCGGGCAAGTGATAAATAATTCATGTTAAGAATGGAAGTGTTTGGAGATTTTGAGGATCAAATTTTAGAATCTTATTCAATGATAGAAAGTTAAAAAGAAGAAATGTAACAACTGATTTATGGTTTAGTTGTTGGTCTTGGGAAGTCAAGCGTGAAGATTTGAAATGATCATTTCAGTAACTGGATGGACGAAGAAAGGTATGTGGGTTTTTGAGATATTGTACTGAAAAATTTATGAGGATGAAGTTATAGATAATTAGTTCTTAGGAAATGCTTATGGGGAACGTTTGAGAAATAATTCTTTAGGACGTTCGATTGTTAGGATTCTTTCAGTTCGTATCTCGGTGAAGGTTGAGAGGGAGTAAGAATCCAGCGAGTGAACCAAATATTGGAAAAGGTACCATGAAATTTGTGGAGCAGCACATAGAGATGTAGCTTATGACAATTAAAGATTGATGAAAGGAATTATCTCACCTATAACTCAGACATTATTATTATAAAGGTATGCCAATGATATAAAGACATTACTTGAGTGCATGTCATGGGGATTGTTATTGTGTTCGTCAATCAAAGGAAGTTTGTGTGTCCCAAGTGGTATAGTCTTTGGCTTGTTTTCGAAAATATTTGAGGTAGTTTTGATCACCAAGCATATGTGGGGATGGAATTATTAAATTTATAACTGGAATAACATACCGATAAGAACACTACAGTTTGACGTAGTTGTACGACTTAAGAAAAATCGAGGATTTGTGGACAAGGGAGAAATTTAGGAGTTCTCGGATGTAGTGATTGTTCTGTGCTCAGTGTGTTGGGGTCATTTTAAGTGTTTCAGTTTGGTACCAAATGGATGTTTCGTACCAAGTAGATGCCAATGAGACTACGTGACATAGGTATGGGATATTTTACTTCGCCGACAGGATCAAAGTTATAGGAAAATAAGGGAAATTCAATGGACTTTGAGAAGATTGTTGACTGCTTTTGTAAGTTGCAAGGAGCGCTATTACAGTTCGGCTAAGATAGTCTAAGCCACTATCATGGTTGTTGGCTATTTATTGACAAATTGAGGGACTGATCATCCTTAATCTCTTGTTGATAGTAGACAAAATCATGTTGAATGGAACGGACGAGCCTTACCGACTATGGATGTGTGT
>NC_021165.2:43012673-43013522 GCF_000331145.2 Cicer arietinum
TTTTGTATTGAGTGAGTTAAATGCCAAAAATATATTTTTGGCAATTGGATTAAAATTATTTTTCGGAAAATAATTTACTTCCGTTACGAAGGATTTAATACCGGGCAGTTCTGTTAAAAATATCTCGAGTTGCTGAAAATTGTACCGGACAATTGAGTTGCGACGAGAGTAGATATTTTTATTAAATTAGACTAAGAGGGGGTTAGGGATTTCAAAACCGTCAAACACAAACCTCCCCGTTTCATCTAGATCTAAGCTTTGTTTCGCGAAGAGATAGAAGGGAAAGTTGCTCACTACCATGCTACGGTGCTAGGGAACTAACTTGGAGGCGGCGTTGGGAGCGGAGATTTTTACCGGATTTACTCGCGGTACCGTAATCGAACGAAAAAGCTAACGTTATGGTAAGGGCTCCTTCCAAACTTCTAGTTTGCATTTAGGGACTTATCTGTGGTTGTGTGGAAAGGAATTTGTTAGGGTTAAAGTGTTGATTTGGGGGAAAATGAATCTAAGGCTTTATGGGTAAAATCTTAGAGTTACGTTTTGGTTATATTGATGAATGTTTCGTGGAAAATGAATTTAAACTCATTTATGTATGATTTTGAGTAAATGAAACTTGTTGTGTTTGAGTGGTGGATTGTGTTGATTTGTGTTCGTCGTATTTGACGTGTTCTTAATTAATACTGATGAAATTTGATATGTGTATGGTTGGATTTTGTGGAGAAATGAATTGATGTGTTTTGGTGTGGATCGTGGATTGAATTTGATAATATATTTGAGTTTGTTTTGTGTGGAATTTGAAAACCATTAGAGTTAAACGAGTATTAAAAATGGGGAATCTTTTAATATCTC
>NC_021165.2:43013782-43038132 GCF_000331145.2 Cicer arietinum
TTGAAAATCGTTTAAGTTTAATGAGTATTAAGAACGGGGAATCTCTTAATGACTTATTTATTTAATGTTGTTTTGAAAATCGTTTAAGTTAAATGAGTATTAAGAATGGGGAATCTCTTAATGTCTTGTTTGCTTAATGTTTGTTGTGAAAATCGTTTAAGTTAAATGAGTATTAAAAATGGGGAATCTTTTAATATATGCCTTTGTTTAACGATTGTTGTGGATGGAGTCAGTATATGCTCATGCATTTTCATTCTCTTTGTAAATTGTGCAGACCTGCGATAGGTGGCACCTTGATAAATAGTACTTTGCCCTATGATAGGCGGTACATTTATGATTTACGTTTTTGAAAACCGTGCAGACCCGTGATAGGTGGCACCTCGATAAACGGTACGGGGCCGTGATAGGCAGTACGTTTATGGTTTTCGCTTTTTTGTAAATTGTGCAGACCCGTGATAGGTGGCACCTTGGTAAATAGTACTTTGGCCTGTGATAGGCGGTACATTTACAATTTACGTTCTTTTTAGTAAACCGTGCAGACCCGTGATATGTGGCACCTCGGTAAACGATACGGGCCCGTGATAGGCAGTACGTTTATGGTTTACGCTTTTTAGTAAATCGTGCAGACCCGTGATAGCTGGCACCTCGGTAATTGGTACTTTGGCCTGCGATAGGCGGTACAATTATGATTTACGGCCCTTCGAGGAGGGTTTTGGTTTGGAATTCCGAGTCCATGCATTTTGGCATATACGCATCGCATTAGGGTGCTTGGCACACGAGTCGTGTTTGAATCTAGTTATGATTAAGTGTTATGTATTGATTATTGTGTGTAAGTGTGATGGGTTGTAAAACTTTTTCGAAACTCAATTTGTCGTGGTGATTGTGTGGGAATTGCTAAGTGTTAAGATGTGGAATTGTGTATGAATGTGATTGAGTTAGTTTATGTATTTTTGGAAGAGTATGCAGGGAAATCGATTTCCCAATCGATTGGATGGGTTACAGGGACTTCCCTAATTTGACATAATCGATTTGCCAATCGATTTTATAATATGTTTTTCAAAACCACTTAAGAAATCGATTTGGAAATCGATTTGGCCATACATGAATTCAGCAAAACTGACACAATCGATTTGGAAATCGATTGGCATTAAGTCAGGGGCTCAGTTATTCATTCAATCGATTTCTCAATCGATTGTATTAAGCCCAGAGTTCAAATTTCACTAAAAACCTTCAGGAAATCGATTTGGAAATCGATTGGCTTAGTAGAAATTCTTATTTTGAGTTAGATAACAGATTGCTCATTGATTTATCAATGTCTTGATTAGTTATGTATTACTTGATGGATTGAGAACTTTATTTTGATTTCATCTTTAATTGGCTAGCATGATATGAACTTTTAGCATATGGAAAATCCTTTTAAGGTGCATGCTTAGTTGAAAGGTTATTTTGTGCATTTGAAAACGTAAATGTTATGTGTTAACTGTTAATTTCGGTTGGTGACCCTTTACAACTATTATGGAAATCTGGGTTTTGCCCTCAGATGAGAGCCAGGACGATCCTACCGGTTCGTACCCTACAGATGGGAATGTAGATGAGAATGCTTGACTGGAGCTATGTTAGGAGGATCTCACGAGGCGCGTGGAGATGACTCAGGGTGTTTAGCTATAGTTTTTTTGAAGAATGATCAGATTAGGATGACATAGAGGGAACAAATGTTTTTTTTGGATTACGTTATTTTGAACTGGAAAACTGTACCATTACTAATATTGTCAGTATGACATCTTAGTTGAATGGGTTCCATGTATCATCTGTTGTTGTGTAAATACTTTGGATTCATATATTTTGAGAAAATTTTCCGCTGCTTATAAATTATAATGACTCGATTATTTATCCAAAGTTATTACCTTATTTATTTCTCTGTTTTATTTTATTCCCTTTTGAAAAAAAAAATACACCATCGCTTTGAAAATCGGGGTGTTACTCATTGGATTAACATTTAGGTCATCTTCATGCTCCGTAGGCTTAATCTAATCCAGTTTTGTTGTTTATCGAAACTTTTAAATCAAATAAGTGCGTTTGTTTCATATGATTCACATTTTGCTCATTTTCGTCTTCCTTCGGCATATTCTAATCCATTTAGGGTTTTTAACTAATCTTGTGCATCCAATAATGCCTAGGTCATTTTTGTCCACCCTAGGCTTATTCTAATCCATTTTGGTTGTTTAACGAATCTTGTGAATCCAATAATTTCGTTTGTGTCATAGACTTATTCTAATCCATTAAGGGTTTCTAACCTAACATGTCCATCTAATAAGTGCGTTTATGTCATTGGAATTACATTTATGTCATTTTCGTCCTCTCTAGGCTTAATTTAAATCAATTTGGTTGTTTAACCAATCTTGTGCGTCAAATAATTGTGTTTGTGTCATTGGATTAAGATTTAGTTTATTTTCGTCATCTTTCGCGTTATTCTAATCCATTTAGGGTTTTTATCCTATCTTGTGCATCCAATAATTGTGTTTGTGCCAATTTATTAACAGTTAGGTCATTTTTGTCATTGGATTAACATTTAGGTCATTTTCGTGGTCCCTAGGCTTAATCTTGTCTAGTTTGGTTGTTTACCAAATCTTGTACATCAAATAAGTGCATTTGTTTCATAGGATTCACATTTTGTCCATGTTCGTCTTCCTTCGGCAGATTCTAATCCATTTAGGGTTTTTAACTAATCATGTGCATCCAATAAATACGTTTGTGTCATTAGATTAAGATTTACGTCATTATCGTCATCCTTCGACCTATTATAATCCAGTTAAGGGTTTTAACTAATCTTGTGCATCCAATAAGTGCGTTTGTGTCATTGGATTAATATTTAGCTCATTTTCATCATCCTTCGACTTATTCTAATCCATTTAGCGTTTCTAACAAATCTTGTGAATCAAATAAGTGTGTTTTTGTCATTGGATTAATATTTAGGTCATTTTCTTCATCCTTCGACTTATTCTAATCCATTTAAGGTTTTTAACCAATCTTGTGCATCCAATAAGTGCATTAGTGTCAATGGATTAACATTTAGGTCATTTTCGACATCCTTCTGCTTATTCTTATGGATTTAGGGCTTTCAACCACTTGGGTCATTGGATTTACATTTAGGTCATTTTTGTCTTCCCTAGGCTAAATATAAACCCTTTTGGTAGTTTAACCAATGTTGTGCATCCAATAAGTGCGTATGTATCATTGGATTAACATTTAGGTCATTTTCGTCCTCTTTATGCTTATTGTAATCCATTTTGGTAGTTTCACCTATTTTACACATTGGTAAGTGCGTTTTTGTAATTGGATTAACATTTAGGTCATTTACGTCCTTCTTATGCTTATTCTAATCCATTTTAGTTGTTTAACCTATCTTATACATCGATAAGTACGTTTTTGTCATTGGATTAACATTTAGGTCATTTTTGTCCTCCTTATTCTTATTTTAATCCATTTTGGTTGTTTAACCAATAAGTGTCTTTGTGTCATTGGATTAACCATTTTGGATGTTTAACCATATTGGATTAACATTTAGGTCATTTTTTTCATCCTTTGGCTTATTCTAATTCATTTAGGGTTTTAAACCAATCTTCTGCATCGAATAAGTGCGTTTGTATCATTGGTTGAACATTTATGTCCTTTTTGTCCTCCCTATGGTTATTCGAATCCATTTTGGTTTTTAACATATTTTACAAATCGATAAGTGTCTTTTTATCATTAGATTAACATTTAATTCATTTTCATCCTCGCTATGCTTATTCTAATCTATTTTTGTTGTATAACCAAACTTGTGCATCCAATAAGTGCATTTGTGTCATTGGATTAACATATTGGTCATATTCGTCCTCCTTAGGTTTATTATAATCCATTTTGGTAGTTTAACCTATCTTACACATTGATAAGTACGTTTTTGTCATTGGATTAACATGTATGTCATTTTCATCCTCCCTTTGCTTAATTTAATCCATTTTGGTTGTATAACCAATCTTGTGGATCCAATAAGTGTTTTTTTTTTGCATTTGATTAACATTTAGATCATTTCATCATCCTTCGACTTATTCTAATCTATTTAGGGTTTTTAACCAATCTTGTGTATCAAATAAGTGTGTTTGTGTCATTGTATTAGTATTTAGGTCATTTCCAACATCCTTTGACATATTCTTATCCGTTTAGGGTTTTGAACAAATCTTGTGCATCCAATAAGTGCGTTTATGATCAAGATTTAGGTCATTTTCGTCATCCTTCGGCTTATTCTAATTCATTTATGGTTTTCAACCAATCTTGTGCAACCAATAATTGTGTTTGTATCATTGGATTTTCATTTAGGTCATTTTCGTCCTTCCTATGCTTATTCTAATCCATTTTGGTTGTTTAACCTATCTTACGCATCGATAAGTGTGTTTTTGTCTTTGGATAAACATTTAGGTCATTTTCGTACTCACTCTGCTTATTCTAATCCATTTTTATTGTGTAACCAATCTTGTGCATCCTGTAAGGGCGTTTGTGTTATTGGATTAATATTTAGGTCATTTTCATCCTCATGAGGCATATTCTATCCCATTTTGATTGTTTAACCAATCTTGTGCATCCAGTAAGTGTGTTTATGTCATTGGATTAACGTTAAGGTCATTTTTGTCATCCTTCGACATATTGTAATGCATTTTGGATTTTCAACCAATCAAGGCCGTCCAGTAATTTCTTTTGTATCATTGGATTTACCATTAGGTCATTTTAAACCAATTACCATTGTGTCATTTTATTAAAATTTTAAATCATTTTCGTCATCCTTCGTCTTATCCTAATCCATTTAGGGTTTTTAACCAATCTTGTGGATCCAATAAGAGTTTTTATGTCATTTGATTACCAATTATTTCATTTTCGTCATCCTTCGACTTATTCTAATCCATTTAGGGTTTTTAATCAAACTTTTGCATCCACTAAGTGCGTTTGTACCATTGGATTAACATTTAGGTCATTTTCGTCATCCTTTGGCTTATTATTATTCATTTAGGGATTTCAACCAAGTGGGTTTTTGTCATTGGATTAACATTTAGGTCATTTTCGTCCTCACTAGCTTATTGAAATCAATATTTGTTGTGTAACCAATCTTGTGCATCCAATAAATGCGTTTGTGTTATTGGATTAAAATTTAGGTCTTTTTCGTCCTCCTTAGGCATATTCTAAACCATTTTGATTGTTTAACCAATATTGTGCATTTGATAAGTGCGTTTGTGTCGTTGGATTAACATTTAGGTCAATTTCGTCATCCTTCGGCTTATTCTAATGCATTTAGGGTTTTCAAAAAATCTTGTTCGTCCAATAAGTGCGTTTGTGTCATTAGATTTACCTTTAACCAATCTTGTGCATCAAATAAATGTGTTTGTGCCATTGGATTAACATTTAGGGGCTTATTATAATCCACGTTTGGTTTTTAATCAATCTTGTGCATCCAATAAATGCATTTGTGTCATTTCCATCCTTTGACTTATTCTTATCAATTTAGGGTTTTTAACCAATCTTGTGCATCCTATAATTACGTTTGTGTCATTTGGTTAACATGTAGGTCATTTTTGTCCTCCCTATACTTATTCTAATCCATTTAGGTTGTTTAACCAATCTTGTGAATCCAATAAATGCGTTTGTGTCATTGGATTAACAATCAGATCATTCTCGTCACCATTGGACTTATTCTAATCCATTAAGGGTTTTTAAGAAATATTGTCCATCTAATAAGTGCGTTTGTGTAATTGGATTTACATTTAGGTCATTTTCGTCCTCCCTAGGCTTAATCTAAACCATATTGGTTGTTTAACCAATCTTGTGCATCCAATAAGTGCAACGGTGTTATTGGATTAAAATTAGGTCATTTTCGTCTTCCCCTTGCTTATTCTAATCCATTTAAGTTGTTTAACCTATCTTATACATCGATTAGTGCGTTTGTGTCATTGGATTAACATTTAGGTCATTTTCATGTTCTCAAGGCTTAATCTAATCCAGTTTGTTTGTTTAACGAGTCTTGTATATCCATTAAGTGCGTCAATGTCATTGGATCACATTTTGGTCATTTTCATCTTCCTTCGGCAGATTCTATTCCATTTAGGGTTTTTAACTAATTTTGTGCATCAAATAAATGTGTTTGTGTAATTAGATTAACATTTATGTCATTATCGTCATCCTTGGGACTATTATAATCCATTTAAGGGTTTTAACTAATCTTGTGCATCCAATTACTGTGTTTGTATCATTGGATTAACATTTAGGTCTTTTTCGTCCTCCCTTACTTATACTAATCAATTTTGGTTATCTAACCAATCTTGTACATCCAGTAAGTGTGTTTGTGTCATTGGATTAACATTTAGGTCATTTTCGTTTTCCTTCGTCTTATTCTATTGGATTTAGGGTTTTCAACCAATCTTTTGCAAGCAATAAGTGCTTTTGTGTTATTGGATTTACATTTAGGTCATTAAAATCCTCCCTAGGCTTAATTTAAACCAATTTGGTTGTTTAACCAATCATGTCGATCAAATAAGTGTGTTTGTGTCATTGGATTAAAATTTAAGTCAATTGTGCTCTTTGTGTGCTGAGATCAAAGTTGCCTTGCAGGTCTGTAAGTACAGAGGTGCATGTATTTTAAAAGGTTGATCATTGTGCTGATATTGATATTTCTGCAAACATAATTGATTTTAATCCAATGACACAAACGCCCTTACTGGATGCACAAGTATCGACCACTAGTGTTGAAACTTCCATTGAACAACCACTGACTATAGAGCATAAACCACTTCTTGAAAATTTGAAATATGTATATTTAGAAGGAAGTGACAAGTTACCTGTGATTATTTCAGCCAAACTTGAAGATGAACAGGAAGATAAGCTAATGCAGATTTTGAGAAAACACATTAAGGCAATCGGATGGACCTTGGCTGATATTCCTGGTATTAGCCCATCCATGTGTATGCATAGAATACTACTGTAGGACGGGGTAAAATCAGTCAAGGAGCTAGCCCCAAAGACGAGTTAACCCATTAATTTTGAATGTTGTAAAAAGAGAAGTGACTAAGCTCTTGCAAGCAGGCATTATATACCCCATCTCTGATAGTCAATGGGTGAGTCCGGTGCAGGTAGTTCCTAATAAAACTAGACTCACAATGGTTAAAAATGAAAATAATGAACTTATCATCACACGAGCGTAGAACAACTAGAGGGTATGCATCGATTACATGAGACTAAACCAGGCAACTAGAAAGGATAATTTTTCTTTACCATTAATTGATCAGATGCTTGAACGATTGGCTGAGTTTTACAGGCGCTTTACCAAGGATATGTCAGTTTCACCTTCGATGACAAATGAGTTTTTGCTGCAAAAAGATGTCAGTTTCACCTTCGATGACAATTGCAAGAAGGCGTTTGATTTCTTAAAGGCAACATTGACCGCTACTCCCATAATTCAGCCACCCAATGAGACCCTCCCTTTTTAAATTATGTGTAATGCATCTAACTATGCATTGGGATAAGTCCTTGCACAAAGGGTTGGTAAGGCTGCCCATGTTATTTATTATGCTTCTAGGACTTTAGATTCTGCACAGGCTAATTATACTACCATTGAAAAGGAACTTTTAGCTATTGTTTTTGCACTTGATAAGTTTAGAACATATTTGTTAGGTTCGAAGGTAGTTGTTTTTACTGACCATGCAGGTTTGGAGCTCTTGTTGAAGAAACCAGAAGCAAAACCGAGATTGATCCGGTGGATGTTGTTACTCCAAGAATTTGATTTAGAGATTAAAGATAAGAGTGGAGCTGGAAATTTGGTGTCAGACCATTTGAGCAAAATAGAAATGGATGAGGACCCCATCCCCATTCAAGATGACTTCCCTGATGAGCAATTGCTACACTTATGTGAGGTAACTCCTTGGTTTGCTGATTTAGTTCATTATCTAGTTGCTGGAGTCTTTCTTGCAGATGCATCCCGAACACAAATACACAAACTTAAAAGTGATTAGCCATATCTGTGGAAATTCTATAGTGACCAGGTGATTAGGCGATACGTTTCCCACCATGAGGCTTAATCCATTCTTCATTTTTGTCATGCCTCTCAAACTGGAGGACATTTTGGTCCTCAACAGACAACAAGAAAAGTCTTAGACTCGGGTTTCTTTTGGCCCACTTTGTTTTAAGAGACTTTTCAGACTTACAAAACTTGTGAACGGTGCCAAATAGCAAGAACAACAATCACTCGTAGGAGTGAGATGCCTCAACAACCTATGCTTTTTTATGAAGTATTTGATGTGTAGGGCATTGACTTTATGGGCCATTTTCCTGTATCTTTTTGCTATGTCTCTATTTTCCTAGTTGTTGATTATGTTCCGAATTGGGTGGAAGCAATACCCACCAGGACTAATGATTCTAAAGTTGTTGCAGATTTTATCACATCAAATATTTTTTGCAGGTTTGGAATACCTCGAGCCATCATAAGTGATCAAGGCACTCATTTTTGCAATCGCACCTGCTTCAAAAGTATGGGGTTGTGCACAGATTTTCTACACCCTATCATCCCCAGACTAATGGGCAAGCTGAAGTCTCAAATAGGAAAATCAAACAGATCTTAGAAAATATGGTGTAACCAAACAGGAAAGACTAGAGCCACCGACTTGAAGAAGCTCTTTGGGCTCATAGAACTACCTATAAAACACCAAAAGGGATGTCCCCTTATCGACTTGTGTTTGTGGAAATAAAAAGTTAAAACACCAAGAAAATGTTCAAAGTAAATGGACAATGCCTCAAGCTATTCCATGAGAGCTCTATGCTTGAAGATGCTACCATAGAAGAACTCTTTTTGGAAAAGCCCACCTACACTGAAGTTTAAACAGGGAGCTCCATTTCCTTACTTTTTTTTTAAACTTTTTACTTTTATTGAGAACAATGTGTAATTTAAGTGTGGGAGTATTATTTAGGATTTTATTTGTAATATTTCAAAAAAAATAAAATAATAAATAAAAAAATAAAAAGATAAAAAATAAATAAATATGGACATTGCACTGCATGCTTTTTTATCATATTTTATGGTTGTAAATGTTGAGAGTTTGTTTGGACTGACATGATTGGATAATATTTTTTCATTCTTGGTAAAATAAATTCGATTAAAATGTTAAATTGTGTATCATTTGTGATAAGTCATTAACATTTGTGAGATTTTTGAGCCTTATTATGAATGGAAAACATTTTTCCATCTTTTTTTTCTTGTGTGTTATCTCACTCATGATTGGTAGTTACGCCAGAACATGACTTGACTCTTGTCCGCATGCATATATTGAAATGATCTAGACATTTGTTTCTTAATAAGCTACTAGCCAAATAAGCCTACCCTACAATTATCCATTTGTTTAAGCCCCTTTAAGCCTAATTACCCCATTCTTTTTTATATAGCTCATTACAAACCTAAAAGTGAAAAACAATAAATTGACTCAATCTTGGGGGATAAATGAGTCTTTCCTTACATAAGTGTAGAGGTGCTCAACTTGTTTGTTTAAATTTGAGGGTTATGAAAAAAAATGAAACAAAAAAAAGAAAAAGAAAAACAAATATATGAGGAAAAATGGTTGTGTTGTGAGCAAAAAGAGTGTGAAATAAAAGTCAATGATGTTTTGTTGAGTAACTTCTTAATGCTTTTTCTCTCTCTTAATCATCACTCTTTTATCCTCTTTGATTTTCAGCCCAGGTCTCCTTAGGATTATCTCACCCTTACCTTGGCTACGTTACAACCTAAATAAATACCTTTTGATCATTATATGCATGTGTTTCAAATATAAATTATAGAAGCTTGTCAAGCCTATGGTAGTGCTATCTCTCATGATATGCTTTGAGTGTAAACAGTAGTCCAAACACTTTGAGTGAATTTTATATCCTGGGAGGACTCTATCACTTATGATGCATTCTTTAGTTAACTTGTCCTCTTGTTTGCCTTGGTTGTGATAACAAAACTATTCATGATTTCCTTAAGCTAGAAATATTTTTTTTTACTCTCACCACTTTGCATTGATAAGAATATTTGGAATCGCATGCACTGTTTTGCTCGGAATGCAAAATTTAAGTGTGGGGGAATTTGATCATAGCATTTGGGCACATGTTTCTAGCTTTTTAGTATGGTATTTTAAAAGCTCTTTATGACTTAGATTAATATTTATAGCTTGTTTCTAAACTTTGGGTCGAATTTGAATTATAATTTTATTATTTGGATTTTAATTTTATTATTTGTATTTTGATTGTTTCTCATTTTGTAGGTCATAACTTGAGCACTGGATATTGGATTGGCGCATATGAGCAGACGTTGGAAACCTAAAAATCTAAGCTACAACTTTTGTGTTGGAAGAAAAGACCAATTCTGAACTTTACTGAGCCTAAATTGCAGATATCATAATCTAGACTTTTGTAATAATTTTAATTTGCGGGTCACATGTTTTTAAAACCTAAACCTTAGAGCCCAATATCAAGTACTATATATTAAAAGTTTTGTTTCTTTTCTAAAATTGGAAAAATTAGGATTCAAATTGCTACAAGAAATAAATAGTTTTTATTTTAATTTCATGGCTGGCTAATGTTTTAAGATTAATCTATGAGTTCATAGTTTCATCAACACCTTGAGATTCAGGTTAAACTGTCAGTTTCGATTCATGATTCTATTCTTGTTTATTTTATTATATTGATATTTTGATTGCTTAAATTGAATTTCAATAGGATTGATTTAATTTATTTGTAAGAATTTGGTTTCAGTTTCTAATTTAATTGAATTATAATTTTGCGACGTTTGATCGTTAATTGTAATATTTAGATGATTGTGATGCTTAATCAAATCAAAGAAACCAAATTCACATAGGATTAATTACGCTTGTTTGATCAATTCTATAGTCAAATTAGAATAGAATAACAATATTAGAAATTAAAGTCATTGATAGAATCTATGATAAGTCTGAAACTCGAATAAGTTGATTAATCGTTTTGCTCATCTGTTAAATCAAAAATCTAAAAACCCCTTTTAAATTTCAATTTTCAATTATCCATTCGGTTATTATGATTATATATATTCAGTTATTATTATTATATCGGAGTTATTACCTCTATTTATATTTTATCAATTCTATTTCACCTGGGTGCGATAGCGGATCAAATTTAACCCATTTAGGATTTTTAACCAATCTTTTGCATCTAATAAGTGCGTTTGTGTTATTGGATTTACATTTAGGTCATTTTCATCATCCTTCGGCCTATTCTCATCCATTTAGGGGTTTTAACTAATCGTTTGCATCCAATAAGTGTGTTTGTATCATTTAATTAACAATTAGGTAATTTTCGTTATCCTTCAGCTTATTCTAATCCATTTTGTGTCTTTAACAAATCTTGTGCATCCAATAACTGCGTTTGTGTCATTGAATTAATAGTTGGATCATTTGTGTCATCCTTCGACATATTCTAGTTCATTTAGGGTTTTTAACTTATCTTGGGCATCCTATAAATGCGTTTGTGTCATTGGATATTCATTTACTTCCTCCCTAGGATGAATCTAAACCATTTTGATTGTTTAAAAAATATTGTGCATCTAAAAAGCGTGTTTGTGTCATTTTATTAACATTTAGGTCATTTTCGTCATCCTTCGACTTATTCTAATCCATTTAGGGTTTTTAACCAATCATGTGCATCCTATGCTTTTCTAATCCACTTTGGTTGTTTAACCAATCTTGTGCATCCAATAAGTAAATTTTTGTCAATGGATTAACATTTACGTAATTTTCGTCCTCCCTAGGCTTATTCTGATCCATTTTGGATGTTTAACCAATCTTGTGCATCCAATAAGTGTGTCTGTGTCATTGGATTAACAATTAGGTCATTCTCGTCATCCTTCGACTTATTCTACTCAATTTAGGGTTTTTAAACAATCTTGTCCATCTACTAAGTGCGTTTGTGTCATTGGATTTACATTTAGATCATTTTCTGTTGGATTTTGATCCTTTGATTCCTAATTTTGACATAATTAACAATTCAACAATGTTCATACAATACATGATAAATCTAATATTTGAATTGAGCAAGATTTCAGGAACAACAATCAAATCCTACACACTTGGAACAGGTTGCTTGGAACACAAGAAATCAACAAAAGTTGACTTTTGACTGAAGCAAATCGATTGGGAAATCGATTTCGTAACAAGGGTGTAAGGAAACACAACTGTTTGTGTTGGTATAATCGATTGGGCAATCGATTGACTGAATTAGAAATGAAAATTGCACAAGTCAGTAGCACCCCAGTTTTGAGGGTAATCGATTGACAAATCGATTATACATCTCACAAAGTAAACCTGATTGAAATACATCGATTGGGAAATCGATTGGACAAGTCACAGTGGTACCCCAGTTTTAATGGTAATCGATTGGCAAATCGATTGCTTAAATATCACTTGCAAAATAACTTTTCCTGTGACATACAAATCGATTGGACAATCTATGTTGTAAAATTTCAATCAAGTTAAATTTGGTTGCAATCGATTGGCAAATCGATTGAACTGAATCCCAGGTAAGAACGTTTTCAGACAAATACATACAAATCGATTGGCACGTCGATTAGTATCAAAATAGCTGAGTCACTGACTTAAACACAATCGATTGGCAAATCGATTGACAGAACCTTTTGAAAACCCAGTGAACTCTGAGCGTGTGATCAAATCGATTTTAAGTATTTGTTAATCGATTATGAAGACTTGATAAATCGATTACGCAATCGATTGATATGTGTTTCAGTTTGAACATAACATCTGCAATCGATTACGAAATCGATTCATATCAGTCTTAACATAATTACTGAAAATTATTGTTTAAAGAATCGATTGGCAAATCGATTGGCTTATATAGTTTCAAGATTCAAGAAAAACAAGACACACGATAATCGATTGGCAAATCGATTAGACTGGTTTATCACTTTACGAAATCGATTGGTAAATCGATTGATTAATATGTTTTTCAGAAACTATATAAACTGTCTTCAATCATTCTTTCAAACAATAATAACAATCTGAAATACACTTTGAATATTCTTGATATACAAAAGAACTATCAATAACACTTGGTTAATACACTGAGATTACTTTTTCAGATCAAAGAAAAAGAAGATTATCAACAATCAAAAAGATAGCTGGAAAAGTGATCTTGAAAGACAAGGGTTCTCATAAACAATCTTTGAATATCCAGAATTGTGAGAAGCCACATTGACCAAGATTGAAGACTACTTTTTTGTTCTTCCTTAATTCTGTTTGTAATAATTCTTTGAAACAAAAACGAAAGCGAGAAAAGCCAGCTAGAAACTGGTGGCTACTTTCTTGGGTGAGAGTGCTCAACAAGAAAGAGTCGGACTTTGATTCTGTGTTAGATTGCTGAGTATCTACAAGGATCAGAGGGTGATCAATAGGAAAGAGATCATTAAGATAGATAGGTTTCGGGAAGGAAACTGGACAATCTGTAATTGATTCTTTCTATTGGAGAAGAAAATCTGAAATCCGTTTGGATTTTCAGGACTGGATGTAGGTTGTCAAGTTGACAACTGAACCAGTATAAATTCTTGGTGCAATCTTCTCTAACCCTTAACTCATTTGATTTACTATATTGCTATATCTGTATATGTGATTAAAATTAGATGCATGTTAAACATATTCTGTAATAAGTAATATTGTTTAATCTGATAATTTGACTTGTATGCATCTTGATTAATCTCATATCAATCTAATAAAACTTGCTAATCTTGTATGCCACAATTTAATTTCCGCTGTGTGTATGAAATTGATTTAATTTCATAAAGAACTGATACATTCTGATATATTCCGATTATTACGAGGTCGTACCAACCAACATTTTCATCCCCCATAGGTTTAATCTTAACCATTTTGGTTGTTTAACCAATCTTGTGCATCCAATAAGTGCGTTGGTGTCATTGGATTAAAATTTAGGTCTTTTTCTTCCTCCATTTGCTTATTATAATCAATTTTTGTTGTTTAACCTATGTTGTGCATCAATATGTGCGTTTGTGTCATTGGATTAACATTTAGGTCATTTTCATCCTCTCTAGGCATATCCTAATCCATTTTAGTTGTTTCACCAATCTTGTGCATCCAATAAGTGCGTTTGTGTCATTGGATTAACATTTTGGTCATTTCCATGTTCCATAGATGTAACACCCCGTTTTTCAAAGCGAGGGTATATTTTTTTTTTTCAAAGTAATTAAAGACAAACATAGAATTAAATCAGGAAATGCCTTTGGATAAATAATTGAGTCATTATAATTTACAAGCAGCGGAAAAGTTTCTCCAATTATAAATCCAAAACATTTACACAACATCAAATGGTACAGAGAACCCATTCAAATAAGAAGTCAAACTGACAACAATAGTATAAGTACAGTTTTCCAAACTAAAAATACTCCAACCCAAAAAGAAGGACACCTAGTCCCTATACATCATCCTAATCTGATCATCCTACCAAAAAGCTATACACCCTGAGTAATCACCACGCACCCCGTGAGATCCTCCTATCGTAACTGCAGTCAAGCGTTCCCATCTCCATTCCCGTCCGTAGGGTACGAACTGGTAGGACCATCCTGACTCTCATCTGAGGGCAAAGCCCAGATTTCCACAATAATTGTAAAGGGTCACCAACCAAAAAAATAACAGTTAACACATAGCAATTAAGTTTTTAAATGCTCAAAATCACTTTTCAACTAAGCATGCACCTTAACAGGATTTTCAATATGCTAGAAGTTCATACAATACTTTGCCAATTAAAATGAAAGTAAAATGAAGTTCTCAATCTCCTAATTAACACATAACAAATCGAGACATGGATAAGTTAATGAGTAATCAATCATCTAACTCAAACTGAGGATTTTCACTGAGCCAATCGATTGGGAAATCGATTGGGGTGAAGGTTTTTAATGAAAACAGAATCCTGGGCTGAATCAATCGATTTGGCAATCGATTGACAGAATAACTGAGCCCCTGACTTAATACCAATCGATTTCCAAATCGATTTTCTGAAGGTTTTTAGTGAAATTTTGAACTCTGGCTTGATTCAATCGATTGACGGGATAGCTGAGCCCCTGACTTAAGGGCCAATCGATTTCCAAATCGATTTGGTCGGATATGGATGAGTCCCTGACTTAGGCCCAATCGATTGGGAAATCGATTTCGTAAGTGATTTTCGAAAACTGATTACAAAATCGATTGGCTAATCGATTTTGTCCATTTGGCCAAGTCCCTGTCTACTATCCAATCGATTGGGAAATCGATTTCCCTGATCGTTTTTCCAAAAATTCATGCATTAACTCAAGTCATTCCTAATCAAGTTCACAACCTAACACTTAGCAATTCCTACGCGATTACCACGGCAAATGGGATTTCGAAAACCATCATACTTACACACAATAATCAACACATAACACTTAGCATTTTCAACGCAAATACCACGATACATCAAAATTCAAATCAAATACGACTCGCGTGCCAAGCACCCTAATGCAATGCGTATATGCCAAAATGCATGGACTCGGAATTCCAAACCAAAACCCTCCTCGAAGGGCCGTAAATCATAATTGTACCGCCTATCGCATGCCAAAGTACCAATTACCGAGGTGCCACCTATCACGGGGCAGCACGATTTACTAAAATGCGTAAATCATAAACGTACCACCTATCACGGGTCAGTACAGTTTACCGAGGTGTCACCTATCACGGGTCAACACGATTTACTAAAAGAAAAAGCGGAAATCGTAAATGTACCACCTATCACGGGTCAGTACAGTTACCATGGTGTCACCTATCACGGGTCAACACGATTTACTAAAAGAAAAAGCGGAAATCGTAAATGTACCACCTATCACGGGTCAGTACAGTTACCATGGTGTCACCTATCACGGGTCAACACGATTTACTAAAAGAAAAAGCGGAAATCGTAAATGTACCACCTATCACGGGTCAGTACAGTTACCATGGTGTCACCTATCACGGGTCAACACGATTTACTAAAAGAAAAAGCGGGAATCGTAAACGTACCGCCTATCACAGACCAGTACTGTTTACCGAGGTGCCACCTATCACGGGTCAGCACAATCCACCAAAAATGTAAATCGTAAATGTACCACCTATCACGGGTCAGTACAGTTTACCGAAGTGTCACCTATCACGGGTCAACACGATTTACTAAAATATAAATCGCAAACGTACAACCTATCACGGGTCCGTACAATTTACCAAGGTGCCACCTATCACGGGTCAGCACAATTCACCAAAAATATAAATCGTAAATGTACCACCTATCACGGGTCAGTACAGTTTACCGAGGTGTCACCTATCACGGGTCAACACGATTTACTAAAATATAAATCGCAAACGTACAACCTATCACGGGTCCGTACAGTTTACCAAGGTGTCACCTATCACGGGTCGACACAATTTACCAAATGAAATGCATGAGCATACACAGACTCCATTCACAACAATCGTTAAGCAAATGCAGATATTAAAAGATTCCCCATTTTTAATACCCATTTAACTTAAACGACTTTCAAACAACATTAATTAAATAAGTCATTAAGAGATTCCCCGTTCTTAATACCGATTTAACTTAATGATTTTCAAAACAAAACGTTAAGCAAACAGTCATATTAAGAGATTCCCCATTCTTAATACTCATTTACCGAAACGATTTTCAAAAACGATAGTTAAGTAACCGAGACATTAAGAGATTCCCCATTCTCAACGCCCAGTTAACTTAAACATTTTCCTCAAATACACATTAAGTAAACCGAGGTATTAAAAGATTCCCCATTTTTAATACTCGTTTAACTCTAATGGTTTTCAAATTCCACAGAAACAAATTCAAACATACTTTCACATTCAAACCATAATTCACAACAACCACACCAATTAACAAACATCAAGTACGAACACACCAAATACAACGAACACAAATCACGCAACATAACACCCAGATACATCAAATTTCATTTACCACGAAACATTCATCATAGTTCACTAGCACCGTAGCATGGTGGTGAGCAACTTTCCCTTCTATCTCTTCGAGAAATGAGGTTTGGATCTAGAAGAAACGGAGGGGTTTGTGTTTGGATCTCAAAACCGTTTTTCTTCGTTTTCGAATCAAAGAGGAAGAGTGGAGTTGCGAAAACCTTGATCTAACTCTCCCCCAACCTTGGGTTACTAGTTTTGAAGAAAAGAAAGCGACGAAAATGAAAATGGGAGAAAGGAGGGAATTTGGTTCACGGTCGATCAGAGGAAGAAGATGGAAAATTCCAATTTTCCTTCCTTTCTTTTTCTTTCCTTTGTTTTTCCTTTCTTCCCTTTTCCTTCTTTCCTTTATATACTCTTTTCTTTTCCTTTTCCTTCCTTCTAGTTTTCTTTTCTTTTTCCCCTCAAACAAACATATATAAATATAATAAATATAACTCAACAAATATCTCAAAATCTAGATATTTGTTAAATTACCGTTTCACCCGAAACGCATTAAATTCTCCGTAAAGGATTCATCGCAGTTAAATTCAATTTACTTATCGACGAGAAATTTTAATTGGCATCAAAATATCTTTTTGATTATAAAACTCCAAAATATTATTAACTTTGGCTTAAAAGCCTCCGAACCAAAATCCAAAATACACCAAAAATACATAAATGGTACTTTAAAATTATGGGTCTTACAATAGACTTATTCTATTCCAGTTTGATTATCTAACGTGTCTTTTGTATCCAACAAGTGAGTTTGTATCATTGGATTAACATTTGGACATCTTCGTCAGCCTTCGGCTAATTCGTATCGATTTAGGACTTTTAACTAATCTTGCGCATCCAATATATGCATTTGTCACTTTCGATTAAAATTTCGGTCATTATCATTATCTTCGGCCTATTCTAATCCATTTATGGGTTTTAACTATTATTGTGCATCCAATAAGTGTGTTTGTGTCATTGGATTAACATTTATGTCATTTTCATCCTCCTTATACTTACTCTAATCCTTTTTGGTTGTTTTACCAATCATTTGCATCCAATAGGTGTGTTTGAGTCATTGAATTAACATTTAGGTCATTTTTGCATCCTTCTACTTATTCTAATCTATTTTAGGTTTTAATCCAATCTTGTGATCGAATATATGCATTTGGTAGATTGGTTTCACATTTAGGTCTTTTTCGTCCTCCCTAGGCTTAGCCTAAACCGTTTTGGTTGTTTAACCATTCTTGTTCATCCAATAAGTGTGTTTGTGTTATTGGATTAACATGTGCCTTTGTGATCGAATAAGTGTGTTTGAGTCATTGGATTAACATGTAGGTCCATTTTGCTTGTTTAACCAATCTTGTGCATTGAATAAGTGTGTTTGTGTTATCGGATTAACATTTAGGTCCTTTTCGTCATCCTTCGACTAATTCTAATCCTTGTAGGATTTTTAACAATTCTTGTCCATCCAATAAGCGCGTTTGTGTTATTGGATTTACATTTAAGTCATTTTTTACATCCATCGGTCTATTCTAATCTATTTAGTGGTTTTAACTATTCTTTTTGCATCGAATAAAAGCATGTGTGTCATTGGATTTACATTTAGGTCATTTTTGTCGTCCATATGCTTATTCTAATCCATTTGTTGTTTGACCTATCTTACAAATCGATAAGCATGTTTTTGTCATTTGATTAACATTTAGGCTAATTTCATCCTCACTATGCTTATTCTAATCCATTTTTGTTATGTAACCAATCTTGTGCATCTAATAACTGTGTATGTGGTATTGGATTAAAATTTATGCCATTTTCATCTTGCTTAGGCTTATTCTAATCTTGTGCATCAAATAAGTGTGTTTCTGTCATTATATTAACATTTAAGTCATTTTCGTCATCCTTCGCCTTATTCTAATCCATTTATGGTTTTAACCAATTTTGTGCATCCAATAAATGCATCTGTGTCATTTAATCCATATTTAGGTCATTTTTGTCATCTTGCGAATTATTCTAATCCATTTAGGGTTTTTATCCTATCATGTGCATCCAATAAGTGGGTTTGTGTCACTGGATTTACATTTACGTAATTTTCATAATCCCTAAGCTTAATCTAAACCATTTTGGTTGTTTAACCAACATTGTGCATCCAATAAGTGCGTTGGTGTCATTGCATTAAAATTTAGGTTATTTTTGTACTCCCTTTGCTTATTCTAATCTATTTTGGTTGTTTAACCTATCTTGTACTTCGATAAGTGCGTTTGTGTCATTGGAAAAACATTTAGGTTAATTTCATGTGCCCTAGGCTTAATCTAATCCGGTTGGGTTGTTTAACGAATCTTGTACAACCATTAAGTGCGTTTGTGTCATTGGATTAACATTTAGGTGATTTTGTCAACCTTCGACTTACTCTGATCCATGTAGGGTTTTTAACCAATCTTGTGCATCCAATATATGTGCTTGTGTAATTTTATTGACATTTAGGTCATTTTCATTATCCTTCGACTTATTCTGATCCATTTATGGTTTTTAACTAATCTTGTGCATTCAAAAAGTGCGTTTGTATCTTTGAATTAATAATTAGGTCATTTTCGTCATCCGTCGACTTATTCTAGTGCATTTAGGGTTTTTGTCCAATCTTGTGCATCCAATATGTACGTTTCTATCATCGGATAAATATTTAGATCATTCTCGAAATGCTTCGACTTATTCTAATCCATTTAGAGTTTTTAACCAATCTTGTCCATCTAATAAGTGTGTTTGTGTCATTGGATTTACATTTAGGTCATTTTCGCCATCATTCAGCTTATTCTATTGCGTTTAGGGTTTTCAACCAATCTATGTTGCATCCTATAAGTGCATATGTTTTATTTGATTAACATTTAGGTTATTTCGTCCTCCCTATGCTTATTCTAATCCATTTTGATTGTTTTACCTATCTTACACATCGTTAAGTTTGTTTTTGTCATTGGATTAACATTTAGGTCATTTTCGTCCCCTTTATCCCTATTCTAACCAAATTTGGTAGTTTATCCTATCTTACCCATCGATAAGTATGTTTTTGTCATTGGATTATTATTTAGGTCATTTTCGTCCTCCCTATTCTTATTCTAATCCATTTTGGTTGTTTAACGAAGCTTGTGCATCCAATAAGTATGTTTGTTTCATTGGATTAACATTTAGGTCATTTTCGTCATCCTTCGACTTATTCAAATCCAGTTACTGTTTTTTATCATTATTGTGCATCCGGTAAGCCCGTTTGTGTCATTGGATACACATTTAAGTCATTTTCATCATCCATCGGCTTATTCTAATGCATTTGGGGTTTTCAACCTATCTTGTGCATCGAATGAGTGCATTTGTATCAATTGATTTACATTTAGGTCATTTTCGTCCTCCCAAGGCTTAATTTAAACCAATTTGGTTGTCTAACCGTAAAGTGTGTTTATCTCATTTGATTAATATTTAAGTCATTTTCTTCATGCTTCGCCTTATTCAAATCCATTTAGGGTTTTTAAACTATTTTGTGCATCCAATAAGTGCGTTTGTGTAATTTAATTGACAATTAGGTCATTTTCGTTATCCTTTAGATTATTCTAATCCATTTAGGGTTTTTAACCAATCTTTTGGATCCAATAGGTGTGTCTGTTTCATTAAATTAATATTTAGGTCATTTTTGTAAACCTTCGATTTATTCTAATCCATTTTGTGTTTTTAACCAATCTTGTGCATCCAATAAGTATGTTTGTGTCATTGGATTTACATTTACGTCATTTTCGTCCTCCCTACACTTATTCTAATCCTTTTTGGTGGTTTCACCTAACTTTTGCATCCAATAAGTGTGTTTTTGTCATTGAATTAGCATTTAGGTCATTTTTGCATCCTTCTACTTATTCTAATCCATTTTGGGTTTTTATCCAATCTTGTTATCCAATATATGCATTTGTGACATTGGATTTACATTTAGGTTATTTTTGTCCTCCCTAGGCTTAGTCTAAACCATTTTGGTTATTTAGCCAATCTTGTGCATCCAATAAGTGTGTTTGTTTCATTGTCTTAACATTTAGGTCATTTTCGTGATCCATCGACTTATTCTAAGGCATTTAGGATTTTTAACCAATCTTATGAATCCAATAAGTGCGTTTGTGTCATTGGATTTACATTTATGTCGTTTTTGTCTTTCCTAGGCTTAATTTAAACCACTTTTGTTGTTTAACGAATCTTGTGCATCAAATCAATGTGTTTGTATCATTACATTAACATTTATGTTATTTTTGTCACCCTTCCGCTTATTCTTATCTATTTTGGTTGTTTAACAAATCTTGTGAATCCTTAAGTTCGTTTGTGTCATTGGATTAACATTAAAGTAATTTTCGTCCTCCTAGGCTTATTCTAATCCATTTTGGTTTTTTAACCAATCTTTTGCATCAAATAAGTGCGTTTGTGTCATTAGATTAACATTTTGGTGATTTTCGTCCTTTCTAGGCTTATTCTAATCCATTTTTGTTGTTTAACCAATCTTGTGCATCCAATAAGTGTGTTTGTGTAATTGGATTAACATTTAGGTTGTTTTCGTCGTCCTTCGCCTGATTCTAATCCATTTAGGATTTTTAACTAATCTTGTGCATCCAATAAGTGTGTTTGTTTTATTGGATTTACATTTAGGTCATTTTCGTCATCCTTTGCCTTATTCTAATCCATTTAGGGGTTTTAACTAATCTTTTAAATCCAATAAGTGCGTTTGTGTCATTTAATTGACAATTAGGACATTTTCGTTATCCTTCAGCTTATTCTAATCCATGTAGTGTTTTTAACCATTGTTGTGCATTTGTGTCATTGAATTAATATTTAGGTCATTTTTGTAACACCCCGATTTTTAATAGCGTGAGTGTATTTTTAGTTTTTTTTAAACAAATTCATAATAACAAAGAAATAAATAAGGAAATACTTTTGGATAAATATTTAAGTCGTAAAACAACGACAAATAAGTCAACAGAATTTGCAAGCAGGGGAATAGTTTTTGAAATACGAATCCAAAGTATTTACACTTCAAAAAGTGGTACATTGACCCCATCATAATAAAATGTCAAACAGACAATATTAGTATAGGTACAGTCTTCCAAATTAAAATAAACACAGCCCAAAAAAAAAAGACGTTTATTCCCTATACATCAACCTAATCTGATCATTCTACCTAAAAAACTATACATTCCGAATGATCTTCACGCGCCCCGCAAGATCCTCCTGACACAGCTCCAGTCAGGTGTGTCCAACTACCTTCCCATCTATAGGATACTAACCGGTAGGATGGTCCTGGTTCTCATCTGAGGGCAAAGCCCAGATTTCAACAATAGTTGTAAAGGGTCACCAACCGAAATTATCAATTAACACATAACATTCAACTTACCATGCACCTTAAAATGGTTTCCATATGCCAAACATTCATAAACAAGGTTGAAAAATGAAGTTTTTAACAAAACAACATTGTGGAATTCGAATACAATATCTTTGTATTCGAATACAAGGCTGTTTCAACATTCAGCAGTAAAAACATGTATGTATTCAAATACAACCTTCTGTATTCGACTACACAGTAAGTCAGTAGCAAAACAACATGTCTGTATTCAAATACAACAGTCTGTATTCGACTACACAGTAAGTCAGTAGCAAAACAACATGTCTGTATTCAAATACAACTGTCTGTATTCGAATACACATCAGACAGCAGCAGAAAAACAGCAAAATTCAGCTTTTAAAAGGGTTTTGAAATCAATCAACACTTACACACAAATCCAAACAATCACACTTAGCAATTATAGCCCAATCACCATGACGACTTGAGTTTCGAAAAGGTTTTGCAATCAATCACAGTTACACACAATTTCAAAACATTCACACTTAGCAATTATAACACAATTACCACGAAAACTTGAGTTTCAAAAAGGTTTTGCAATCAATCACATTTACACACAATTCCACAACATCCACACTTGGCAATTACAACACAATCACCATGACAACTTGAGTTCAAACACTCAATCATAATCTTGAATCAAACACAACTCGCGTGCCAAACACCCTAATGCAATGCGTATATGCCAAAATGCATGGACTCGGAATTCCAAACCAAAACCCTCTTCGAAGGGCCGTAAATCATAATGTAAACGTACCGCCTATCACAGACCAGTACTGTTTACCGAGGTGCCACCTATCACGGGTCAACACAATTCACCAAAAACGTAAATCGTAAATGTACCACCTATCACGGGTCAGTACAGTTTACCAAGGTGTCACCTATCACGGGTCAACACGATTTACCAAAAATGTGTAGTCTATCGCAGACCTTACATGACGCGACAACTCCCGCAAGGATAAGATGAACCAACAAATCACATGGAATCATCTCGTGGCCCATCCAGTAACCAATATCACCATGGCCCATCTGGTCGCCATGTACTATGAAATGCATGAGCATACTCTGACTCTATCCACGACAATCATTAAGTAAATGCAGATATTAAAAGATTCCCCATTTCTAATACTCATTTAACTCTAATGATTTTCAAATTCCACACAGAGTATACTCAGACATATTCTCAAATTCAATCCACAATTCACACCAAATCACATCAATTTATTTTTCCACAAAATCCACACAAACACATCTCAAAATGTAAAATATTAACTATGAACACGTCAAACACGACAAAACACAAAACATCACAACCCACCACTCAAACACATCAAATTTCATTTCCTCAAAACGCACATAGATGAATCAAATTCCTTTTCCACGAAAACACTCATCAATTACACCAAAAACCCAACTCCAAAATTTAATCCATAAAAGCATTAAATTCATTTTCCCCAAATCTACACTTCAAACCCAACAAATTTATTTTCCACACAACCACAAATAAGTCCCTAAATGCAAACTAAAAAGTTTTGAAGGAGCCCTTACCTTAACGTTAGCTTCAACGAACGATTACGGTACTGCGAGTAATTCCGATAAAATCTCCGCTCGCGACGTTGCTTCCATAGTTAGTTCACTAGCACTATAGCATGGAGGTGAGCAACTTTCCCTTCTATCTCTTCTCAAAACGAAGCTTAGATCTAGAAGAAGCGTGGAGGTTTGTGTTTGACGGTTTGAAAATCCCTAACACCGTTTTTCTTCGTTTTCGAATCAAAGAGGAAGAATGAAGTTGAGAAATTCTTGTCTTCTCACCCACCAAGCCTTGGTTCCTTTTCTTGAAGCAAAAGGAAGCAATGAAAATGAAAGAAAAAGATGGAAGA
>NC_021165.2:43038206-43053245 GCF_000331145.2 Cicer arietinum
TATATATATATATATATAAAGTATCTAAAAATATCTAGATATTTCATAAAATTACCATTTCACCCATCACATCCCAAACCACTTTTTGTTAAAAATATCTACCCTCATCGCAACTCAATTGACTGATAAAATTTTCTGCAACCAGATATATTTTTAACAAAATTGTCTGGTATTAAATTCTTCGTAACGTAAATAAATAATTATCCGACAAATAATTTTAATCTAATTTCCAAAAATATATTTTTAGCATTTAACCCACTAATTACCAAAAAGTAGGCTAAAAGCCTAAGAACTTGAACACCAAATACCCTAAAATTGTATAATTTAGGATTTAAAAATTAAGGGTCTTACATTACTACCCCCCTAAAATTAATTTCGTCCTCGAAACTCAAAGTACGAGTAACAATCCACACTAGGTTTGTACTCAAATTCAAAATACAAGTCACAACTTGTTTCACCCGGCCTACTCGAAGAAAGTGTTGTCTACCCGTTTTCATAGGGTGCTTAATAACTCTACACACATCCATAGTCGGTAAGGCTCATCCGTTCCATTCAACATGATTTTGTCTACTATCAACAAGAGAATAAGGATGATCAGTCACTCAATTTGTCAATAAATAGCCAACAACCATGATAGTGGTTTAGACTATCTTAACCGAACTGTAATAGCGCTTCTTGCGACTTACAACTGAGGTTATCCTAATGTATAAGCAGTCAACAATCTTCTCAAAGTCTACTGAGTTTTCCTTATTTTCTTATAACTTTGATCCTGTCGACGAAGTACAATTTCCCATAGCTATGTCACATAGCCTCATTTGCACCTACTTGGTACAAAACATCCATTTGGTACCAAACCGAAACACTAAGTATGACACCAACACACTGAGCACAAAACAATCACTATAGCCGAAAACTCCTAAATTTTTCCATTGTCCACCAATCCTCGATTTTTCTTTAGTCGTACAACTACTTCAAACCATAGTGTTCTTACCAGTATGTTATTCCAATTATAACTTTAATAATTCTATCCCCACATCTGCTTGGTGATCCAAGCTTCTCAAATATTTTTGAAATCATGCCAAAGTCTATACTACTTTGGACACACAAACTTCCTTTCAGTTTAGTACTTCATTTCAAGAGTCATGTTTCCAATAAAATTCAACCTGAATTCCATTCACTGATTAAGACCTACATTGGTCTCATGCCTAACACCTCCAATTAACGCTTCGCTAATCAATTTCCTACACACTTCGCAATTCTGGACAAACCCGAAAATAATGTTCCTACATCCACTGCCAACATTCAATCTGATGCTTCTCAACTTCGCCCCATCTTTTCTTTGCAGCTCGATGATTATATTTTCATTACAACATGTCAAACACACTATATTCACTCCATCATTTTTCCATTTATACAAACCTTATATTTCTACCTTGAACCTTGATACATCTTGATTATAGTGATTTCAATAAATCAAGCATCACTAATTTCCACCAAACTTTTCCATTCCATGTTCAATTATTTCCTATCAAACAAACATTTAACTCCTTTGATTGACGAACACAATAACAACCCCCATGACATGCACTCAAGTAATGCCTTTATATCATTGGCATAATTTTATAATAATAATGTCTAAATTATAGGTGAGATAATTCCTTTCCTGAATCTTTAATTGTCATAAGCTACATCTCTATGTGCTGCTCCAACAAATTTCTTGGCACATTTTCCAATATTTGGTTCACTCGCTGGATTCTTATTCCTTCTCGACCTTCACCGAGATACAAACTGAAAAAATCCTAACAATCGAACGTCCTAAAGAATTATTTCTCAAACGTTCCACATAAGCATTTCCTAAGAAATAATTATCTATAACTTCATCCTCATAAATTTTGCAGTAAAATATCTCAAAGAGCCACATACCATTCATTGTTCATCTAGTCACTAAAACACTCATTTTAAATCTCAACGCTTGATTTCCCAAGACCAACAACTAAATCATAAATCATTCGTTACATCTATTCTTTTTCACTTTCTATCATTTAATAGGATTCTAAAATTTGATCCTCAAAATCTCCAAACACTTCCATCCTTAACATCAATTATTTATCGCTTGCCTGCCTCAACTCCTTCGATTATGAACAAGTTTTAAGCATTACTTGGTCCTCCATCCAACCTTGTGGATTTTAAATCATCAAGTTAAAAATCAACCATCTCATGGTCCCAAATTAAATCTCAAATAATCCCTCCGACCTATCCAAATATTAACATCCTCTTAGTAATTTTCATCCTTTAATAGACTCTCAAAACTTATATTACCACAATCTCGAAGTATTCTTGTACTCGATACTTCAAAGTCCACTTAATGGTAACATAGAGTTCAATACATCAAGGCTTAACTCATTATGTTTTTTCGAACATCACTCAACATTCACACTTACGCGTCTACAGTTTCATCCAATATCACTATCCATCCTTACCATCTCCTAATCCACACCAAGATTTGTCACTTATTGAAGGAAAATATATCCTCAATTCTATAAACGTCATGAGATTCATACTTAATAATATGTGTCGCGAATCTAGTTTAACTCGAATGTTCGACCTTACCCCTTAAGGTATCGACTATTCATCAAAGTGTACTTTATCTAACCAAGGTAGTATTCACCCTTAATGTGCGGTGCCCCTTAACTTCAATACAAGCCTCTTCCTGGACACCTAAGCACCAAAATGTTATTCCAAAAGGAAGCCTCGTCTTCCCAACAATTCCATGATGTTCACATCTCTTTGACATTATCAAACTTCATCCAGTCTCATCATGAGATCTACAAGGAAAACATCTAATACTTTTCTTAACAAAAATCCTCCACTTAGATCTTTACTTGAAATCCCTTATTATTCTAATGTTAATCCATCCCTACTCATCATCTTCGAGTTAACACCAACACATAGCTTCTGTGTCCTTGGAACCATTTCATAAATTCCATACCGTCATGATTTGCTTCAACTATGTCGGACAATCCGTCATCTCGAAGATCTTTTCCACTTCTTGAATCCACTAATCAACTTTTTTTTGAGTTCTCATCACCCTTGAACTTAGGAGGATGTTAATGACGAAAATCTTTCAATCCTCTTGACTAAGTAGCACAGATCTCTCTTTCCAGCTTCTCTAGATCCCTTAGAGTCTTTGTAGTTGTCTGTGCAACAACAGAAACATCCATGTTTTGTAGCATCAACCATTTGATCATCTCTACTGACGTTCATTCTTGCAGTGTCGTTCTTTCTTGGAGGCATTGTTTCCTCGAATCCAATATCAAGAAAAAACATTAACACCACTTCAAATAATTCTAAAACTAACTTCCGACTATACCAACACAATGAAACTACTTCGAACCGACAACTTAACCCAACGTATGATTAGATAACGACTCTTAACCTACAAGTTGACCTACAATCTATAACCAAAACTCCACATCCCCAAAGAAATCCAAACCAAAGCTCTGATACCACTATTGTAACAATTAGGTTATTTTATAGCTCCCTAGGCTTAAATCTAATCTAGTTGTGTTGTTGAACGAATCTTGTACATCCAATAAGTGCGTTTGTGTCATTGGATTCAAATTTTGGTCATTTTTCTCTTCCTTCGGCAGATTCGAATCCATTTATGGTTTTTAACTAATATTGTGCATCCAATAAATGTGTTTGTGTCATTGGATTAATATTTGGGTCATTTCCGTCCTCCCTGTGCTTATTCGAATCCTTTTTGTAGTTTAAACAATCTTATAATCCAATAAGTGTGTTTTTGCCATTGGATTAACATTTAGGTTATTTTCGTTATCCTTTGACTTAATTCTAATCAATTTAGGGTTTTTAACCATTCTTGTGCATCCAATTAGTGCATTTGAGTCTTTGGATTAACATTTAGGGTTTTTAACAAATCTTGTGCATCCAATAAGTTTTTGTGTCATTGAATAAATATTAAGGTAATTTTCGTCATCCTTCGACTTATTCAAGTCCATTTAATGTTTTTGACCAATCTTGTGCATCCAATATGTCCGTTTGTGTAAATGGATTTTCATTTATGTCATTTTCGTCCTATTTATGCTTAATCTAAATCATTTTGATTGTTTAATCAATCATGTGCATCTTATAAGTCTGTTTGTTTCATTTTATTAACATTTAGGTCATTTTCGTCATCATTCAACTTATTTTAATCCATTTAAGGTTTTTAACCAATCTTGTGCATCCAATAAGTGCGTTGGTGTCATTGGATTAAAACTTAGGAATTTTTCGTACTCCCTTTTCTTATTCTAATCCATTTTGGTTGTTTAACCTATCATGTACATCGATAAGTGTTTTTGTGTCATTTGATTAACATTTAGGTTAATTTCATGCGCCCTAGGCTTAATCTAATCCAGTTGGGTTGTTTAACGAATCTTGTACATCCAATAAGTGTGTTTGTGTCATTGGATTCACATTTTGGTCATATTCGTCTTCCTTCGGCAGATTCTAATCTATTTAGGGTTTTAACAAATATTGTTCATCTTGTAAATGCGTTTGTGTTATTGGATTAAAATTTAGGTCATTATCGTCATCCTTCGGCCTATTATAATCCATTTAGGGGTTTTAACTAATCTTGTGCAGCCAATAAGTGCGTTAGTGTCATTGGATTAACATTTAGGTCATCTTCGTCTTTCTTCTACTGATTCTAATCCATTTTGGTAGTTTAACCAATCTTGTACATCCAATAAGTGTGTTTTTGTCATTGGATTAACATTATGGTGATATTCGTCATCCTTCGACTTACTCTAATCCATTTAGGATTTTTAACAAATCTTGTTCATCCTATAAGTGCGATTGTCTCTTTTTATTAACATTTAGGTCATTTTCGTTATCCTTCGACTTATTCTAAGTCATTTAGGGTTTTTAACCAATCTTGTGCATCCAAAAAGCGTGTTTGTATTTTTGAATTCATATTTAGGTCATTTTTGTCATCATTTGACTTATTCTAGTGCATTTAGGGTTTTTGTCCAATCTTGTGCATCCAATATGTGTGTTTGTGTCTTTGGATTTACATTTATGTCATATTCGTACTCTTTAGGCTTAATCTAATCCATTCGGATTGTTTAACAAATTTTGTGCATCCAATAAGCGTGTTTGTGTCATTTTATTAACATTTAGGTCATTTTCGCCATCCTTTGACTTATTCTAATCTATTTTAGGTTTTTAACCAATGTTGTGCATCCATTAAGTGTGCTTTTGTCATTTGATTAACATTTAGGTCATTTTCGTCCTCCCTATGCTTATTCTAATCCATTTTGAATGTTTACACAATCTTGTGCATCTAGTAAGTGTGCTTTTTTCATTGGTTTAACAATTAGATCATTCTCGTCATCCTTCGACTTATTCTAATCCATTTAGGGTAAGTCGAAGGATGACGAATATCACCTTAATGTTAATCCAATGACAAAAACACACTTATTGGATGTACAAGATTGAATCCAATAAGTGTGTTTGTGTCATTTGATTAACATTTAGTTTATTTTTGTCCTCCCTATGCTTATTCTAATCCATTTTGGTTGTTTTACATGTCTTACACATCGATAAGTGCGTTTTTGTCATTGGATTAACATTTAGGTCATTTTCGTCCTCTTTATGCCTATTCTGACGTATTAGAACAATCTTTTGCATCTAATAAGCGTGTTTGTGTCATTGGATTAACATTTATGTCATTTTCATCATCCATCAGCTTATTCTAATTCATATAGGGTTTTCAACCAATCTTGTGCATCAAATAAGTGTATTTGTGTCATTGGGTTAACATTTAGGTAATTTTCCCATGCCTAGGTTTTTTCAAATCCATTTTGGTTGTTTAACTAATCTTGTGCATCCAATAAGAAAATTTGTGTCATTTTATTAACATTTAGGTAAATTTATTCATCCTTCGGCTTATTCTAATCCATTTAGGGTTTTTAACCAATCTTCTGCATCCAAAAAGTGCATTTGTGTAATTGGATTAATATTTAGGTCATTTTTATCCTCCCTATGCCTATTCTAATCCATTTTGGTTGTTTAACCAATCTTGTGCTTCTAATAACTGCGTTTGTGTCATGGGATTTACATTTAGGTCATTTTCTTTCTCTTTAGGCTTAATTAAAACCATTTTGGTTGTTTAACCAATATTGTTAATCCAATAAGTGCATTTCTGTCATTTGATTAATATTTAGGTCATTTTCGTCTTCCATATGCTTATTCTAATCCATTTTGGTTGTTTAACCTATCTTATACATCTATAAGTGCGTTTTTGTTTTTGGATTAACAATTAGGTTATTTTCTTCCTCCCTATGCTTATTATAATCTTTGTTTAAGTAATCTTGTGCATCCATTATTTTCGTCCTCCCTAGCTTTATTCTTGTCCATTTAGGGTTTTCAACCAATCTTGTGCATCCAATAAGTGCGTTTGTGTCATTGGATTAACATTTAGGTCATTTTCGTCATCCTTAGACTTATTCTAATCCATTTAGGGTTTTTAACCAATCACTACAAGAAAACACTCATTTTGTGGCCAATTTATAAAATATTTTGTGGTTGAAAAAAACCCTCACAAATTACTAATCGAAAAAGCCTCCACAAATACTAAAATTCAAATTTGTTACTTGTGGCGGAAAAATCCCTCACAGTTGATTTGAATTTCAGCAGTATTTTGTGAGGGCAAAAGTCGTCACAAAATTACATCGTTGGGCCTTTGTGAGGGCTTAGACCGCCACAAAATCAAGCATTTATGAGGGTCAAAGCTGCCACAAGTTACTCCTTTGTGACTGCAAATGCCGCCACAAAGTAACTTGTAACACCCCGTTTTTCAAAGCGAGGGTATATTTTTTTTTTTAAAAGAAATTAAAATAAAACAAAGTAAAACAAATGAGGAAATGTCTTTGGATAAATAATTGAGTCATTACAATTTTCGCATCGGAAAAGTTTCTCCAATTATAAATCCAAAACATTTACACAACATCAATTGGTACATGGAACCCATCCAAAGATGATATCAAACTGATAATATTTGTATAAGTACAGTTTTCCAAACTAAAAATACTTCAAACCAAAAAGAAGGACCCCTAGTCCCTATACATCATCCTAATCTGATCATCCTACCAAAAAGCTATACACCCTGAGTAATCTCCACGCGCCCCGTGAGATCCTCCTAACGCAACAGCAGTCAAGCATTCCCATCTCCATTCCTATCCGTAGGGTACGAACCGGTAGGGCCGTCCTGACTCTCATCTGAGGGCAAAGCCCAGATTTCCACAATAGTTGTAAAGGGTCACCAACCAGAAAATAACAGTTAACACATAGCAATTAAGTTTTTGAATGCTCAAAACAACTTTTCAACTAAGCATGCACCTTAACAGGATTTTCAATATGCGAAAAGTTCATACAGTACATTGCCAATGAAAATGAAGGTAAAATGCAGTTCTCGATCTCCTAATTAACACATAATAAAACAAGACATGGATAGATTCATGAGCAATTAATCATACAACTAAAAATGAGGATTTTCACTGAGCCAATCGATTGGGCAATCGATTGGGGTGAAGATTTTTAATGAAAATAGAATCCTGGGCTGAATCAATCGATTTGGCAATCGATTGACAGGATAACGGAGCCCCTGACTTAATACCAATCGATTTCCAAATCGATTTCCTGAAGGTTTTTAGTGAAATTTTGAACTCTGGCTTGATTCAATCGATTGGGCAATCGATTGACAGGATAGCTGAGCCCCTGACTTAATGGCCAATCGATTGGGCAATCGATTTCGAAAGGGATTTTCAAAAAAACTGATTACAAAATCGATTGGCTAATCGATTTTGTTCATTTGGCCAAGCCCCTGACTTAATACCAATCGATTGGGAAATCGATTTCCCTGATCATTTTTCCAAAAATTCATGAATTAACCTAAGTCATTCCTAATCAAGTTCACAACTTAACACTTAGCAATTTCTACGCGATTACCACGGCAATTGGGATCTCGATAACCATCTTACTTACACACAATAATCAACACATAACACTTAGCATTTTCAACGCAATTAACACGATAAATCAAATTCAAATCACTCAATCATAAAACTCAATCAAACACGACTCGTGTGCCAAGCACCCTAATGCAATGCGTATATGCCAAAATGCATGGACTCGGAATTCCAAACCAAAACCCTCCTCGAAGGGCCGTAAATCATAATTGTACCGCCTATCGCAGGCCAAAGTACCAATTACCGAGGTGCCACCTATCACGGGTCAGCACGATTTACTAAAATGCGTAAATCATAAACGTACCACCTATCACGGGTCAGTACAGTTTACCGAGGTGTCACCTATCACGGGTCAACACGATTTACTAAAAGAAAAAGCGGGAATCGTAAACGTACCGCCTATCACAGACCAGTACTGTTTACCTAGGTGCCACCTATCACGGGTCAGCACAATTCACCAAAAATGTAAATCGTAAATGTACCACCTATCACGGGTCAGTACAGTTTACCAAGGTGTCACCTATCACGGGTCAACACGATTTACTAAATAGTAACTCGTAAACGTACCACCTATCACGGGTCAGTACAGTTTACCAAGGTGTCACCTATCACGGGTCAACACGAATTACTAAATAGTAAATCGTAAACGTACAACCTATCACGGGTCAGTACAGTTTACCAAGGTGTCACCTATCACGGGTCGACACAATTTACCAAATGAAATGCATGAGCATACACAGACTCCATTCACAACAATCGTTAAGCAAATGCAGATATTAAAAGATTCCCCATTTTTAATACCCATTTAACTTAAACGACTTTCAAACAACATTAATTAAATAAGTCATTAAGAGATTCCCCGTTCTTAATACCGATTTAACTTAATGATTTTCAAAACAAAACGTTAAGCAAACAGTCATATTAAGAGATTCCCCATTCTTAATATACTTTTGACTTAAACGATTTTCTCGCAAAACATTCAGTAAACGAGTCATTAAGAGATTCCCCATTCTTAATACTCATTTACCGAAACGATTTTCAAAAACGATAGTTAAGTAACCGAGACATTAAGAGATTCCCCATTCTCAACGCCCAGTTAACTTAAACATTTTCCTCAAATACACATTAAGTAAACCGAGGTATTAAAAGATTCCCCATTTTTAATACTCGTTTAACTCTAATGGTTTTCAAATTCCACAGAAACAAATTCAAACATACTTTCACATTCAAACCATAATTCACAACAACCACACCAATTAACAAACATCAAGTACGAACACACCAAATACAACGAACACAAATCACGCAACATAACACCCAGATACATCAAATTTCATTTACCACGAAACATTCATCACTATAAACAAAACCTAACTCTAAGGTTTTTACCCATAACGCACTAGTTTCGTTTTTCCCCAAATCGATACATTTAACCCTAACAAATTCCTTCCCACACAACTACAGATAAGTCCCTAATGCAAGCTAGAAGTTTGGAAGGAGCCCTTACCTCAACGTTAGCTTTAACGCGCGTTTCCGGTACCGCGAGTAATTCCGGTAAAATCTCCGCTCGCAACGCCGCTTCCAAATTAGTTCACTAGCACCGTAGCGTGGTGGTGAGCAACTTTCCCTTCTATCTCTTCGAGAAATGAGGTTTGGATCTAGAAGAAACGGAGGGGTTTGTGTTTGGATCTCAAAACCGTTTTTCTTCGTTTTCGAATCAAAGAGGAAGAGTGGAGTTACGAAAACCTTGGTCTAACCCTCACCCAACCTTGGGTCACTAGCTTTGAAGAAAAAGAAGCAACGAAAACGAAAAATGGAGAAAGGATGGATTTTTGGTTTTCTTGCGTGAACCTGAGGAAGGAGATGGAAATTGGAAATTTCCTTCCTTTCTTTTTCTTTCCTTTGTTTTTCCTTTCTTCCTTTTTCCTTCCTTCCTTTATATACTATTTTCTTTTCCTTTTCCTTTCTTTTTCCCTCCAAACAAACATATAAAAATATAATAGATATAACTTAACAAATATCTCAAAATCTAGATATTTATTAAATTACCGTTTCACCCGAAACGCCTTAAATTCTCCGTAAAGGATTTTCCGCAGTTAAATTCAATTTATTTATCGACGAGAAATTCTAATTGGCATCGAAATATCTTTTTGATTATAAAACTCCAAAATATTATTAACTTTGGCTTAAAAGCCTCCGAGCCAAAATCCAAAATATACCAAAAATACATAAAAGGGTACTTTAAAATTATGGGTCTTACATAACTAGTTTGTGACTGCAAAAGTCCTCACAAAAGGCGTAGTGTACCGTTGGCATTTATGGCTACTTTTGCCGCGACAAAGTCAGTTTTTCTAGCTGGAAAGGTCAGCCACAGATGCCCAATTTTGTGGCTGCTTTGGCCGCCACAAAGTTTCATTGTTCTCCTATAAATATAATTTTTCGTCTCACTTTCCATTTCTACCTTCTCTCTAAATTTTCACTCCCCCTTCTCTCTACAAATGTTTTTTCTCCAACATTTGTCTTTTATTTGTTAAATTTTGGTAAGCTTTTATTTTTTTTTTATTTTTTAATGTTATTTTTTATTTGAAGTTTTTTATGTAATGCGTTTTAAATATAGATTAGTAATTATATAATTATTATTGTTATATGGTTTTAAAGTATTTTAAAGGTCACCCTACTCGAATTCTAAAGGTATGTGACGTTTGTCCGCATAACTCATTTGACGATCTAGTGAGACCTTCATTTTCTTCTTTATCTTCTTGACCTTATATGTAGTTTGTTACACCATCTCAGATCCTATAATCATACTCTCGCCGTCCTTATTCCAACACAAAGGCGTCTGACACTTGCGTCCATACAAAGCCTTTTATGGTGCGATTCCAATACTTGCGTGGAAACTATTGTTGTAGGTAAACTTAATCAATGGCAGTACATCATCCCAGCTTCCTCTATCATCGAATATACATGCTCTCAATAAATTTTCCAAGGATTGATTCGTCCTCTCAGTTCACCCGTTTGTTTGCTGATGGTATGCTGAACTCAATCTCAGCTTCGTTCCCAACGCTCTCGAAAAGTGCGACGTGAATTTTGGGTCACGGTCTGATACGATACTCGACGGTACTTTGTGTAATCTCACAATCTCAGCAATGTAGATCTCTGTTAACTTATCTATCTTATAGGTGGTCTTTACTAGTAAGAAGTGTGCAGATTTAGTTAATTGATCCACTATCACCCAAATAGAGTCATTATTTCTCCTTGTTTTTGGCAGCCCAGTTATAAAGTCCATGGAAATGTTGTTCCACTTCCATTCACGTATATCTAAAGGTTGTAACATTCCAACAGAGCGTTGATGTTCCACTTTTGCTTTCTGAAAAGTTAAACAAGTTGATACATACTCTGCTACATGCCTATTCATTCCTGACAACCAATAGTTCTGCCTCAAGTCCCGATACATCTTTTTTGCTCCGGATGGATACTCAATTTACTCTTATGCGCCTCAAATCCTCCCGTTACATCTCAAATTATTATATGGTCCTACCTTAAACTCAGTTGTCTTCCCTTGCAATATTAAGTTCCTCTTCTCTTGAATTAATGCGTCATCTTGAAAATTCGCAATGTCTTCAAGTAGACCACTCAAAATCTTAATCATTCTGAATTTCAAAATCCCAGGTGCAAACTCTATGTCCAAGTGTAAATTTATAAATGCTTCTCACAATTCTTGTTGTCTAGTCATCACTGCCGAAGACACTGACACACTTCTTCTACTCAACGCATCATCCACCACATTTCCCTTCCTAGGGTGGTACTACAATGTGATATCAAAATCCTTAAGAGTATCCATCCGTCTTCTCCGACACATGTTCAATTCCTTCTGATCAAACAAATATTTCAAACTCTTATGGTCAATGAACATTGTGAACGTGCTTCCATATAAGTAGTGCCTCCAGATCTTTAATGCAAAAACTACAACAGGAAGCTTTAAATCTTGAGTAGGATAGTTTCTTTCATGAGTCTTTAACTGTCTTGAGGCGTAAGCTACAACTTTCTTTTGTTGCATCAGAACACATCCCAAACCTTGGAGAGACGCATCATAATAAACCTCATATAGTTCTTCCAGTTGTGGCAAGACCAATACTGGTGAGGTTGTCAACTTTTTCTTTAGTAATTGGAAATGTTCCTCACACTTCTCTGTCCACGAGAACTGTTGATCCTTTCTAGTGAGTTGTGTCAATGGGGCTACAATCTTAGCAAAACCTTCAATAAACCTCTCGTAGTATCTTGCCAGTCCGATGAAACTTCGTACGTCAGTGATAGTCTGAGGCAGTTTCCAAGCGAGGATTGTCTCAATCTTTGTCGAATCCATAGTGATTCCTTCCTTGGTTATCACGTTCCTAAGAAGTTCACTTTTTCTAGCCAGAACACGCACTTCGACATATTGGCATACAATTGCTTCTCGCGTAAAACTTCAAGAACTAGACCCAAATGCTCTCCATGTTCTTTCTCAGTCCTTGAATAAATTAATATATCATCGATGAACACCACAACAAACTTATCTAAAAATGTGCTGAAGATTCTATTCTTGTAATCCATAAAAATTGTTTGTGCATTAGTAACTCTAAATGGCATAACAAGATATTCATAATGTTTGTAACGGGTTCTGAAAGCAGTTTCCTTAATATCTCCTTCTTTTACTCGAATGTGATGTTATCCTGACTTCAAGTCAATCTTCGAAACATTGCGGCTCCTTTCTCCAACAAATCTTCAACTTGGCCCTTGAGCTCATTCAATTCCAATGGTGACATCCGATATGGCACAATTGAAATAGGTCTGATTCCTGGTTGTAGATCAATGAAGAACTCCACCTATTTTACTGGTGGTAATCCTGGAATTTCTGTTGGAAATACGCTTGGGTACTCCTTGACAAGCACTACGTCTTCTATGCTCACATTCATCTTTGCCTCCACTTTAGCTAATAACAAAAACTCATGAGTTCCTTCTCTCAGTGACACCCAAGTTGGTTAGCAGTTAGGTATTGAATGACTTCTGGCTCAGGGAAAAGAACTAATTTGTGAGCACAATCCAATATTACATAATGATACGACATCCAATCCATACCGAGAATGACCTTGAGCGATTGTAGGGGTAAACAAATCAAATTAATCAAGAAAGCCCTATTCTGGATAGTTACTTGACAACGTAAACATGTAGTATTTACAGTCAAAGTCTTAGCAGGTGTGGAAACAACCAAATCAAAAGGCAGTGTAGACACAATTAACTTCAAATGATTCACACAGTCCATAGCAATGAAGGAATGGGTTGCCCCCGAATCAAAAAGTGCAGTTAGAGTGTTACCTTCAATCTCATAGTCTCGTTGGATCAAATTGTTATATGGATTTCCAACTTCAGCACCCATGCAATAAACACGTCCTCTAGCAGTAGGACGAGTAGCCCTAGCTGCATTCACTACAAGTTCCACTTTAGGAGCCTTACAATCCCTTGCAAAGTGCCATGGCTTTTGGAAATTGTAGCAAGTAGACCCTTAGAGGTACAAGCATTAGAATAGTGTCTCTCTTCCCCACATTGGAAACATCGAATCTCTTGTCCCAATTGTCTTCCAAAATTATGGTTCCTCGGGTGGTTCTGATCTATGTTGTTGTTATGTGGTCGGTTATACGGCTTAACAACTTTTTTTCCTTTGTTGTTATGATGGTTCACCCGACTAGGCCCCCCGGAACTAAAGTTCCCTCCTCGATTGGCCCTTTTATTCTTCATGTCCTCAATTTCTCTACATTTTTCCACTAAAACTTGAAAACGTTGAATTCCCAACGGCAAGACATAGTCTTGAATCTCATACTTCAGTACATTTAAAATAGTGACACATATATTGTTCATCAACCTCTTCACGAAAAAACCTAAAATGCCTTGACAATGACTCAAACTAATCAGCACACTCACCCACTGTCATATTCCCTTGGTTCAATTTAAGAAAATCATCATCTAGCTTAGTCTTGGTACTCATCGGAAAGTATTTGTCTAAAAACTTCCTTTTGAACGACTCCTAGTTCACCTCCTCGTGAGTTGATCCCATCAAAAGCCTTGTACTTCTCCACCATTATTCAGCATCCCCTAGTAACAAATACGTAGCATAACTCACCTTCACCTCTGCCTGAAAAATAATCATTTTGAAGATCTTTTCCACTTCTTGAATCCAATGGTCGGTTTTTCTGGACTCTCATCACCCCTGAATTTTGGAGGATTGTGACGACGAAAATCTTCCAATCCCCTTGTCGCGTCCGGTTTGTCCATTAAAAATGAGTCGCCACCAATTTTATTTTTATTAAAGGAAAAATTGGATAAAACCTAAAATAATATTTTTGAACCAACAATTTGGATTCGGGAGTCGATTACGAGTAGGGAAGTATTATCACCCTACAACGTTCGTTAAAACGGTTACCCTATAGGTAATTATATACAAACTATTTATTTATTTATTTATTTATACCCCAAAAAGAATAATAAAAAATTAAATTATTTACATTAATGAAAGAAGAAAAAAATATTTGTTTTATTTATTTGGTTTGACAAGGGTAAGACCTTGCTCCTACGTATCCCCAGGTGCAATAGGGAAATCAAAACACACGTAGTTCTTAGGTAAAAAATATTTGTGTGTTGACCGATTTTTATTATTATTTTTTATTTATATATATATTAAAAAATAAAAGTAAAAATGTAATAATAATAATAATGATGATAAATATAATAATAATAATAATAATAATAATAATAATAATAATAATAATAATAATAATAATAATAATAATAATAATAATAATATTTGTCTGTTTTAAAGTAAAGAAAAAAAAATTAAAAAAAAAACGTAACGTGGAGATATGTGAACGAGACAAATGGACACGACGGTGAAATAATCTGTTAAATGATTTGCTCGTACGTTGTCGGATCTGTCGCGACACAAAGGCCACTAACGATTGAAAGTGAATAATATGGTGCA
>NC_021165.2:43054135-43054557 GCF_000331145.2 Cicer arietinum
ATTTTTAATTTTAATTTTATTTAAATTTTAATTTAATTTTAATTTTAAATTTTTTTATTTGTAATTTAAATTAATCTTTAATTATAATTATAATTTAAATATTTTATTTTAAATTTAATTTGAATTTTTAATTATATTCAGATTAGTTTATTATATATTAATTTTAATTTATAGTGATATTATATTTTAAATTTAATTATAATTATAATTTAATTATAATTTTAATTTAATTACAATTTAAATTTAAATTTTAAATTTATATTTATATTAATTTATTATATATAAAATTATATTACAAAATTAATTTTGAATTTAAAAAAATTAATTTTTTAATATACGTAATATTTTGTGGCGGCCTAAGCCCTCAAAAAATATTTTTTTTTAATCTGGAGGTCATTTGTGGCGGCCTAAGCCCTCACAAA
>NC_021165.2:43054660-43059807 GCF_000331145.2 Cicer arietinum
GCCCTCACAAAGGCAGACTTTTGTGGCTGCAAAAGCCCTCACAAATGCCTGTCTTTTGTGGCTGTAAAAGCCCTCACAAATGCTAACCTGTTTCTGGCACTTTGTGGCTGCAAAAGCCCTCACAAAAGTTTGTGACCAGCTTCTTTGTGGCTGCCAAAAGCCCTCACAAAAGCCACCTTTGTGGCTGATTATACCCCTTTGTGAGGGCAAAAGCCCTCACAAAATGCTTGTTTTCTTGTTGTGAGTCACATTATTGTTTTCTTGATGGTTTTTCTAGTTATTTTCAGATCCATATTGCACTAGAGGACAAGGAAAAGACCATGTTGACTTGCCCTTTCGACACATTCGCCTATAAGAGGATGTCTTTTGGACTATGCAATGCTCTTGGCATTTTCCAACACTGCATGATTAGTATTTTCTCTGACTTGATAGAAAATTGTATTGAAGTTTTCATGGATGATTTTAATATGTATGGTTCCTCATTTGATGCACGCTTGAAAAATTTAGATATAGTTTTGCATAGATGTATTGAAACTAACTTGGTGCTAAATTATGAAAAATGTCATTTTATGGTTGAACAAGGCATAGTTTTGGGACATGTGATATCTAAAAATGGGATAAAGGTGGATTCTACCAAGATTGATGTGATTTCTAATATTCTTTACCCAACTTGCATCCGTGAGATTCGTTCTTTTCTTGGCCATGCAGGTTTTTGTAGGCGCTTTAATAAGGATTTCAGCAAGATAACTCTTCTGCTGTCAAATTTGCTGCAAAAAGATGTCAGTTTCACCTTTGATGACAAATGCAAGAAGGTGTTTGATTTCTTAAAGACAACATTGACCTCTACTCCCATAATTCAGCCACCCAATTGGACCCTCCCTTTTGAAATTATTTGTGATGTATCGAACTATGCAGTTGGAGCAGTTCTTGCACAAAGGGTTGGTAAGGCTGCCTATGTTATTTATTATGCTTCTAGGACTTTAGATTATGCACAGGCTAATTATACAACCACTGGAAAAGAAATTTTAGCTATTGTTTTTGCACTTGATAAGTTTAGATCGTATTTGTTATGTTCGAAGGTAATTGCTTTTACTGACCATGCAGCTTTGAAGTTCTTGCTGAAGAAACCAGAAGCAAAACCGAGATTGATCTGGTGGATGTTGTTACTGCAAGAATTTGTTTTAGAGATTAAAGATAAGAGTGGAGCTAAACTTTTGGTGGCAGATCATTTGAGCATAATAGAAATGGATGAGGACCCCATCCTTATTAAAGATGACTTCCCTAATGAGCAATTGCTACAATTGCATGAGGTGATTATGCGATGTGTTTCCCACCATGAGGCTCAATTCATTCTTCATTTTTGGCATGCCTCTCAAACTAGAGGACATTTTGGTCCTCAATGGACAGCAAGAAACGTCTTAGAGTCGGGTTTCTTTAGGACTTATGATTCTAAACTTGTTGCAGGTTTTATCAGATCAAATATTTTTTGCAGGTTTGGAATACCCCGAGCCATCATAAGTAATCATGGCACTCATTTTTGCAATCGCACCATGGACGCTTTGCTTCGGAAGTATGGGGTTGTGCACAGAGTTTCTACACCTTATCATCCCCAGACTAATAGGCAAGTTGAAATCTCAAACAGGGAAATTAAACAGATCTTAGAAAAGATGGTGCAACCAAATAGGAAAGATTGGAGCCACCGACTTGAAGAATCTCTTTCGGCTTATAGAACAGCCTACAAAACACCAATAGAGTTGTCCCCTTATCGACTTGTGTTTGGTAAGGCATGTAACCTCCCAGTGGAAATAGAGCACCGTACTTATTGGGCGGTCAAGATGTGTAACCTTGAGATGGAGAAAGCAGGTTTGGAGAGAAAGCTTCAATTGCAACAACTTGAAGATCTTAGACTTGAAGCTTATGAGAACTCTCAAACCTATAAGGAGAAAACTAAGCACTTTCATGATAAGATGATTTCTAGGAAGGAATTTTCCATTGGCCAAAATTTTTTATTGTTCAACTCCCATTTTAAAATTAAGGCTGGGAAACATCGATCAAAGTGGATTGACCCTTTTGTTGTTACTAACATTTTTCCTCATGGTGCAGTGGCAATAAAAAGTGAAAACACCGAGAAAGTGTTCAAAGTAAATGGACAACGACTCAAGTTATTCCATGAGAGCTTTGTGCTTAAAGATGCTACCATAGAAGAACTCTCCTTAGAAAAACCTACCTACACTGAAGTTTGAAAAGGGAGCTCCTTTTCCTTACTCTTATTTTATACTTGTCACTTTCATTGAGGATAATGTGTAATTTAAGTGTGGGGGGTATTATTTAGGATTTTATTTGATATATTTCAAAAAATAAATAAAAATAAACATTGCACTGCATGATTTTTCATCAGATTTTGTGGTTGTAAATGTTGAGAGTTTGTTTGGACTAGCATGATTGGATAGTATCTTTGTATTCTTGGTAAAAAAAAATTGAATTAAAATGCTAAATTGTGTATTATTTGTGATAGGTCACTAGCCTTTGTGAGATTTTTTAGCCTTATTATGAATGGAATACATTTTTCCATCTTTTTTTTTTCTTGTGTGTTATATCACTCATGATTGCTAGTTACGCCAAAACTTGACTTAATTAAGCTACTAGCCAAATAAGCCTACCCTACAATTATCCATTTGTTTAAGCCCCTTTGAGTATAATTATCCCATTCTTTGTTATATAGCTCATTACAAGCCTAAAAGTGAAAAAAGCAATGAATTGTCTCAATCTCGGGGGATAAATGAGTCTTTCTTTAAATAAGTGTGGGGTGCTCAACTTGTTTGTTAAAATTTGAAGGTTATGAAAAAAAAAATTAAAAAAAACAATAGAAAAAGAGAAAAAGAAAGAAGTATGGAAAAAATATTGTGTTGTGACCAAAGAGAGTGTAAAAATAAATGTCAATGGTGTTTTGTTAAATTACTTCTTAATGTTGTTTTTCTCTCTTAATCATTACTCATTTATCATCTTTGATTTTCAGTCATAGTCTTCTTAGGATTATCTCACCCTAACTTTGGCCACGTTACAACCTGAATAAAGACCTTTTGATCATTATGTGCATGTGTTTCAAATATAGATTAGAGAGGCTTATCCAGCCTATGGTAGTGCTAGCTTTCATGATGTGCTTTGAGTGTAAACAGTAGCCCAAACACTTTGAGTGTAAACATTTTGAAAGAATTTTATATCCTAGGAGGACTCTATCACTTATGATGCATTCTTTAATTTGTATTTTAATTTTATTATTTGTATTTTGATTCTTGTTCGCTCTGTAAGCCATAACTTGAGCTCTGGATATCGGATTGGCGCATACGAGTGAAAGTTGGAAAGCTAAATATTAGAGTTACAACTTTTTTGTTGGAAGAAAAGACCAATTCTGAACTTTACTATGCCTAAATTGCAGATTTTGTAATTTGAACTTTTATAATAATTTTAAATAGCGGGTCACTTGATTTTAAACCCTAAAGCCCAATATCAAATACTATATATTAGCAGTTTTGTTTCTTTTCTACAGACGGAAAAATTAGGATTCAGATTGCTACAAGAAATAAATAGTTTTTATTTTTATTTCATGGAAAGCTAATTTTATAAGATTAATTCACGAGTTCAGAGTTTCATCAACACCTTGAGATTCATGTTACACTGTAGTTTCAGTTCATGATTATATTATTGTTTATTTGATTATATTGATATTTTGATATTTTGATTGCTTAAATTGAATTTCAATAGGATCGATTAAATTTATTTGATAGAATTTGATTTTGGTTTCTAATTTAATTGAATTATAATTTTGCGACGCTTGATCGTTAATTGTAATATTTTGATGATTGTGAGGCTTAATCCAATCAAAGAAACCAAATTTACATAGGATTGATTATGCTTGTTTGATCAATTCTATAGTCAAATAAGAATAGAATCACGAATTATAAATTAAACTCATTGATAGAATATGTGATAGGTCTGAAACTCGAATAAGTGGATTAAATGTAACACCCCGTTTTTCAAAGCGAGGGTGTCTTTTTTTTTTAAAGAAATTAAAATAAATCAGAGAATTAAATAAGGTAATACCTTTGGATAAATAATTGAGTCATTATAATTTACAAGCAGCGAAAAAGTTTCTCCAAATATGAATCCAAAATATTTACACATCAGAAAGTGGTATATGTAACCCATCGAAAATAACATGTCAAGCTGACAATATTAGTATAGGTACAGTCTTTCATTTTAAAATAACGTAATCCAAAAGAAAGACATATGTTCCCTCTATGTCATCCTAATCTGATCATTCTATAAAAACTATAGCTATACACCATGAGTGATCTCCACGCGCCCCGCGAGATCCTCCTAATATAGCTTCAGTCAAGCATTCCCATCTACATTCTGTTGGTTGGTACGACCTCGTAATAATCGGAATATATCAGAATGTATCAGTTCTTTATGAAATTAAATCAATTTCATACACACAGCGGAAATTAAATTGTGGCATACAAGATTAGCAAGTTTTATTAGATTGATATGAGATTAATCAAGATGCATACAAGTGAAGATTGCACCAAGAATTTATATTGGTTCAGTTGTCAACTTGACAACCTACATCCAGTCCTGACAATCCAAACGGATTTCAGATTTTCTTCTCCAATAGAAAGAATCAATTACAGATTGTCCAGTTTCCTCCCCGAAACCTATCTATCTTAATGATCTCTTTCCTATTGATCACCCTCTGATCCTTGTAGATACTCATCCAAACGGATTTCAGATTTTCTTCTCCAATAGAAAGAATCAATTACAGATTGTCCAGTTTCCTCCCCGAAACCTATCTATCTTAATGATCTCTTTCCTATTGATCACCCTCTGATCCTTGTAGATACTCAGCAATCTAACACAGAATCAAAGTCCGACTCTTTCTTGTTGAACACTCTTCACCCAAGAAAGTAGTCACCAGTTTCTAGCTGGATTTTTTACAAACAGAATTAAGGAAGAACAAAAAAGTAGTCTTCAATCTTGTCAATGTGGCTTCTCACAATTCTGGATATTCAAAGATTGTTTATGAGAATCCTTGTCTTTCAAGATCACTTTTCCAGCTATCTTTTTGATTGTTGATAATCTCTTTTGCT
>NC_021165.2:43070660-43071157 GCF_000331145.2 Cicer arietinum
GATTTATTAAGTCTTTATAATCGATTAACAAATACTTAAAATCGATTTGATCACACGCTCAGAGTTCACTGGGTTTTCAAAAGTTCTGTCAATCGATTTGCCAATCGATTGTGTTTAAGTCAGTGACTCAGCTATTTTGATGTTAATCGACGTGCCAATCGATTTGTATGTATTTGTCTGAAAATGTTCTTACTTGGGATTTAGTTCAATCGATTTGCCAATCGATTGCAACCAAATTTAACTTGATTGAAATTTTACAACATAGATTGTCCAATCGATTTGTATGTCACAGGAAAAGTTATTTTGCAAGTGATATTTAAGCAATCGATTTGCCAATCGATTACCATTAAAACTGGGGTACCACTGTGACTTGTCCAATCGATTTCCCAATCGATGTATTTCAATCAGGTTTACTTTGTGAGATGTATAATCGATTTGTCAATCGATTACCCTCAAAACTGGGGTGCTACTGACTTGTGCAATTTTCATTTCTAATT
>NC_021165.2:43071229-43072006 GCF_000331145.2 Cicer arietinum
TTATGAAATCGATTTCCCAATCGATTTGCTTCAGTCAAAAATCAACTTTTGTTGATTTCTTGTGTTCCAAGCAACTTGTTCCAAGTGTGTAGGATTTGATTGTTGTTCCTGAAATCTTGCTCAATTCAAATATTAGATTTATCATGTATTGTATGAACATTGTTGAATTATTAATTATGTCAAAATTAGGAATCAAAGGATCAAAATCCAACAATCTCCCCCTTTTTGGCATAATTGACAATTCATACAATTGTAACTTGAGCATTTCAAAACAACAAGCATAAGTGTATTCAACCGAAATTAACAGTTAACACATAACATTTAAGTTTTTAAATGCACAAAATAACCTTTCAACTAAGCATGCACCTTAAAAGGATTTTCCATATGCTAAAAGTTCATATAATGCTTGCCAATTAAAAATGAAATCAAAATAAAGTTATCAATCTATCAAGTAATACATAACTGACCAAGACATTGATAAATCAATTGAACAATCTGTTATCAAACTCAAAATCTGAGCCAATCGATTTTGTCGATTTTTCCAATTTAGCAAAGTCCTTGCAACTCATCAAATCGATTGGGAAGTCGATTTCCCTGCTTATCCTTCCAAAAATACATAAACTAACTCAATATCATTCATACACAATTCCAGATCTTAACACTTAGCACTTATAACACAATCACTACAACATCATGAGTTTCGAAGTAGTTTTGCAATCAAACATGCTATCACACAATTCCAAACAAAACCCTCCGCGAGAGGCGTAAATCCTAAAC
>NC_021165.2:43072273-43074669 GCF_000331145.2 Cicer arietinum
AAACACAATTTACTAGGGTGTAGTCTCTCATGGACAAACACCTGTGCAGTCTCTCACGGACAAACACAAATTACCAGGGTGTAGTCTCTCACGGACAAACACCTGTGCAGTCTCTCACGGACAAACACAATTTACCAGGGTGCAGTCTCTCACGGACAAACACCTGTGCAGTTTCTCATGGACAAACACAATTTACTAGGGTGTAGTCTCTCATGGACAAACACCTGTGCAGTCTCTCATGGACAAACACAATTAAGTAAAAGCATATATTAAAAGATTCCCCGTTTTTAATACCCATTTCACTCTTACAATTTCCACTACAAACATTAAGTAAACTGAGATATTAAAAGATTCCCCATTTTTAATACTCGTTTAACTCTAATGACTTCCACAACAAACATTAAGTAAACAAAGGTATTAAGAGATTCCCCATGTTTAATACTCATTTAACTTAAACGATTTACATAACAAACTTTAAGTGAACAAGACATTAAGAGATTCCCCATTCTTAATTCTCATTTAAATTAAACGATTTTCCAAAACAAACATTAAATAAAAAAGACATTAAGAGATTCCCCATTCTTAATTCTCATTTAACTTAAACGATTTTCCAAAACAAACATTAAGTAAACAAGACATTAAGAGATTCCCCATTCTTAATTCTCATTTAACTTAAACGATTTTTCAAAACAAACATTAAGTAAACAAGACATTAAGAGAATCCCCATTCTTAATTCTCATTTAACTTAAAGGATTTTCCAAAACAAACATTAAGTAAACAAAACATTAAGAGATTCCCCATTCTTAATTCTCATTTAACTTAAACGATTTTTCAAAACAAACATTAAGTAAACAAGACATTAAGAGAATCCCCATTCTTAATTCTCATTTAACTTAAAGGATTTTCCAAAACAAACATTAAGTAAACAAGACATTAAGAGATTCCCCATTCTTAATTCTCATTTAACTTAAACGATTTTTCAAAACAAAAATTAAGTAAACAAGACATTAAGAGATTCCCCATTCTTATTTCTCATTTAACTTAAACGATTTTCCAAAACAAACATTAAGTAAACAAGACATTAAGAGATTCCCCATTCTTAATACTCATTTAACTTAAACGATTTTCCAAAACAAACATTAAGTAAACAAGACATTAAGAGATTCCCCATTCTTAATACTCATTTAACTTAAACGATTTTCCAAAACAAACATTAAGTAAACAAGACATTAAGAGATTCCCCATTCTTAATACTCATTTAACTTAAACGATTTTCAAAACAAACATTAAGTAAACAAGACATTAAGAGATTCCCCATTCTTAATACTCATTTAACTTAAACGATTTTCAAAACAAACATTAAGTAAACAAGACATTAAGAGATTCCCCATTCTTAATACTCATTTAACCAAAACACATCAATTCATTTCTCCACAAAATTCAACCATACACATATCAAATTTCATCAGTATTAATTAAGAACACGTCAAATATGGCGAACACCAATCAACACAATCCACCACTCAAACACAACAAGTTTCATTTACTCAAAATCATATATAAATGTGTTTAAATCCATTTTCCATGAAACATTCATCAATATAACCAAAACCTAACTCTAAGATTTTACCCATAAAGCCTTAGATTCACTTTCCCCCAAATCAACACTTCAACCCTAACAAATTCCTTTCCACACAACCACAGATAAGTCCCTAAATGCAAACTAGAAGTTTGGATGGAGCCCTTACCTTAACAATAGCTTTAACGTGCGTTTCCGGTACCGCGAGTAAATTCGGTAAAATCTCCGCTCGCAATGTCGCCTCCAAGTTGGTTCCCTAGCACTGTAGCGTGGTAGTGAGCAACTTTCCCTTCTATCTCTTCGCGAAATGAAGCTTAGATCTAGATCAAACGGGGAGGTTTGTGTTTGACGGTTTTGAAATCCCTAACACCGTTTTTCTTCGTTTTCGAATCAAACAAGAAGAATGAAGTTGAGTAATCTTCTCTTTCACACTCACCAAACCTTGGGTTTCTAATCTTGAAGAAAAGAAGCAAAGAAAAAACGAAAAATGGAGGAAGGAGGGAGAAGGGGGTCACGTGTAGAGGTAACAGAGGAAGAAGATGGAATTTTACTTTTTCTTTCATTTCTCTTTCTTTCCTTTCTTTTTTCCTTCTTCCTTTTTATATTCCTTTTCTTTTCTTTTTCCTTTTCTTTCCAAACAAATAGGTATATATATATATATATATATATATATATATATATATATATATTAATAACTTTTAACAAATATCTCAAAATAACTAGATATCTGTTAAATTACCATTTCACCCATAACGCATTAAATTCTTCGTAAAAGATTCACCGCAGTTAATTTAATTTATTTATCGACGAGTAATT
>NC_021165.2:43074897-43078175 GCF_000331145.2 Cicer arietinum
AAGATTCACCGCAGCTAATTTAATTTATTCATCGACGAGTAATTCTAATCGGCATCAAAATATCTTTTTGGTCATATAAACTCCAAAATATTAATAACTTTGGCTAAAAAGCCTCCGAGCCAAAATCCAAAACATATAAAATACATAAAGTGTACTTTAAAATTATGGGTCGAAAATTACTACCCCCCTAAAATTAGTTTCGTCCTCGAAACTATGCGTCGATAAATAACTATGGGTGTTGTTCTCTCATCTTGCTCTGCAGTTCCCAAGTCGCCTCTCCAGTATTTGGGTTCCAAATCACCTTGACCAGTGAAACATCCTTGGTCCTCAATCGTTTAATCTTCCTGTCATCAATTCTCACAGGTGGTACTTCGAATGACAAGTTATCCTTCAGTTGGATTGTGTTTGGTTCGATCACATGAGATGGATCTGCAAGATATTTCCTCAGCTGTGACACATGAAACACATCATGAATATTGGACAGTATCGGAGGCAATGCAATCCGATAAGCAACAGGCCCACTTCGTGCAGAAATCTGATATGGTCCAATGAATTTCGGAGTCAACTTCTTCGATTTCAATGCTCTACCAACTCCAGTAGTAGGTGTGACTCTTAGAAATACATGGTCACCCTGTTCGAATTCTAAAAATTTGTGACGCCTGTCCGCGTAACTTTTCTGACGATCTTGTGAAGTCTTCATTTTCTCCTTGATCTTCCCTACCTTAACTGTAGTCTGTTGCACCATCTCCGGTCCGACAATCATACTTTCACCGTCCTTATACCAACACAAGGGCGTTTGACACTTGCGCCCATATAAAGCCTCATATACGCCCACCTTGTACAGAACATCCATCTAGTACCAAACCTAAACACTAAGTCTTACACCGACACATTGAGTACAATATATCATTACCTAATGATAGGACTTCCAATCCATACCAAGAATGATCTTGGGTTATTGTAGAGGTAAACAAATCAAATTAATCGAGAAATCTCTATTATGGACAATTACATGGCAATGTAACATACAATAATTTCAGTCAAAGTCTTAGCAGGCGTAAAAACAACCAAATCAAAAGGTAAAGCAGACACAGATAACTTCAAACGATTTACACAATCCATAGCAATGAAGGAATGGGTTGCCCCCGAATCAAAAGTGCAATTAGAGTGTTACCTGCGATCTCCCAGTCATGTTGAATCAGATTACCAAATGGATTCCCATCTTCAGTACTCACACAATAAATGTATCCTCTAGCAGTAGGACGGGTAGCCCTAGCTACATTCACAACTAGTTCCACCTTTGGAGCCTTGCAATTCTTTGCAAAGTGTCCTGGTTTATGGAAATTGTAGCAAGTAGGACTGTTAAAGGTATAAGTATTAGCATAATGTCCCTCTTCTCCACATCGGAAACATCGTATCACTTGTCCCACTTGTCTCCCAAAGTATTGGTTCCTTGGGTTATTCTATCCCCCGTTGTTATCATGTGGTCGATTATAAGGTTTAGCAACTTGTTTTCCCTTGTTCCGATAATTCACCCGACTAGGCCCTCCTGGGTTAAAATTCCTTCCTCGGCTAGCTCTCTTATTCTTCATATCCTCAACTTCTCTACACTTTTCCACAAGAACTTGGAAACGTCTTGGAAACGATGACACACGAATGGTTCATCAATCTCTTCACGGAAAAATCTGAAATGTCTTGATAGTGATTCAAACTTAGCAGCATATTCGCCCACGATCATGTCCCCCTGATGCAGTTTCAGGAAATCATCACCCAGTTTAGTCCTGGTACTCATCGGGAAGTATTTGTCTAAAAACTTCCTTTTGAATGATTCCCAGTTCACCTCCTCGTGAGTTGATCTCATCAACAATCTTGCACTCCTCCACCAGTACTCAGCATCCCCTAATAGCATATAAGTGGCATAGTTGACCTTCACTTCTGCTTGACAGTTAATCAGTTCGAAGATCTTCTCCACTTCTTGGATCCCTTGATCTGCCTTCTCTGAATTCTCATCCCCCTTAAACTTGGGAGGATTGTAACAACGGAAGTCTTCTAATCCTCTTGACTCTACAGCCCGGATCTCTCTTCCCTTATTTTCAAGATCACGTTGAGACTTGGCAGCAGTCTGTGCAGCAACAGAAGCAGCCATGTTATTCATAGCCTTCGCCATTCGATCGTCCCTATTAGCATTGGCTCTTGGAACGTCATCCCTTCTTGGCGGCATGGTTTTTCCTATAAAACCATCATCAAGTAGAGTCTTAACACTACTTCAATTAATTCCAAAACTAGCCTCCGACCACATCAACACATAATAATTATTGCGGACTTGGCAACTCGACCCACCTAAACCGACGCATGATCAGATAACAACTCCCAACTTACAGGTTGACCTACAATCTATAACCAAGGCTCCACAGCCCCCAAAGAAAACCAAACCAAAGCTCTGATACCGTAATGTAACACCCCGTTTTTCAAAGCGAGGGTGTATTTTTTTTTTCAAAAGAAATTAAAATAAAATAGAGAAATAAATAAGGAAATACCTTTGGATAAATAATTGAGTCATTATAAATTACAAGCAGCGGAAAAGTTTCTCAAAATATGAATCCAAAATATTTACACATCAAAAGTTGGTACATGTAACCCATCGAAAATAACATGTCAAGCTGACAATATTAGTATAGGTACAGTCTTCCATTTTAAAACAAATACATATCAAAAGATAGACGTCTGATCCCTCTATGTCAACCTAATCTGATCATTCTCCAAAACAAACTAAACACTCTGGGTGATCTCCACGCGGCCCGGGAGATCCTTCTACATAGCTCCAATCAAGCATTCTCATCTACATTCCCATCCGTAAGGTACGAACCGGTAGGATCGTCCTGGCTCTCATCTGAGGGCAAAGCCCAGATTTCCACAATAGTTGTAAAGGGTCACCAACCGAAATTAACAGTTAACACATAACATTTAAGTTTTTAAATGCACAAAATAACCTTTCAACTAAGCATGCACCTTAAAAGGATTTTCCATATGCTAAAAGTTCATATAATGCTTGCCAATTAAAAATGAAATCAAAATAAAGTTCTCAATCCATCAAGTAATACATAACTAACCAAGACATTGATAAATCAATTGAGCAATCTGTTATCTAACTCAAAATAAGAATTTCTACTAAGCCAATCGATTTCCAAATCGATTTCCTGAAGGTTTTTAGTGAAATTTGAATTCTGGGCTTAATTCAATCGATTGGGAAATCGATTGAATGAATAACTGAGCCCCTG
>NC_021165.2:43078604-43079722 GCF_000331145.2 Cicer arietinum
GGACAAACACATGTGCAGTCTCTCACGGACAAACACAATTTACCAGGGTGTAGTCTCTCACAGACAAACACATGTGCAGTCTCTCACGGACAAACACAATTTATCAGGGTGTAGTCTCTCACGGACAAACACCTGTGCAATCTCTTATGGACAAACGCAATTTACCAGTGTGTAGTCTCTCACGGACAAACACCTGTGCAGACTCTCATGGACAAACACAGTTTACCAGGGTGTAGTCTCTCACGGACAAACACCTGTGCAGTCTCTCACGGACAAACACAAATTACCAGGGTGTAGTCTCTCACGGACAAACACCTGTGCAGTCTCTCACGGACAAACACAATTTACAAGGGTGCAGTCTCTCACGGACAAACACCTTTACTACCCATTACGGACAAACACAATTTACCAGGGTGTAGTCTCTCACGGACAAACACCTGTGCAGTCTCTCACGGACAAACACCTGTGCAGTCTCTCACGGACAAACACAATTAAGTAAAAGCAGATATTAAAAGATTCCCCGTTTTTAATACCCATTTAACTCTTACAATTTCCACTACAAACATTAAGTAAACTGGGATATTAAAAGATTCCCCATTTTTAATACTCGTTTAAGTCTAATGATTTTCACAACAAACATTAAGTAAACAAAGGTATTAAGAGATTCCCCATTCTTAATACTCATTTAACTTAAACGATTTACAAAACAAACATTAAGTGAACAAGACATTAAGAGATTCCTTATTCTTAGTTCTCATTTAACTTAAACGATTTTCCAAAACAAACATTAAATAAACAAGACATTAAGAGATTCCCCATTCTTAATTCTCATTTAACTTAAACAATTTTCCAAAACAGACATTAAGTAAACAAGACATTAAGAGATTCCCCATTCTTAATACTCATTTAACTTAAACGATTTTCACGACAACATTAAGTAAACGTAGACATTAAGAGATTCCCCATTCTTAATACTCGTTTAACTCTAATGGTTTTCAAATTCTACACAAAACAAAATCAAACATATCATCAAATTCAATACACGATCCACACCAAAACACATCAATTCATTTCACCACAAAATCCAACCATACACATATCAAATTTCATAAGCATTG
>NC_021165.2:43081078-43104701 GCF_000331145.2 Cicer arietinum
TATATATATATATATTAATAACTTTTAACAAATATCTCAAAATAAGGAGATATCTGTTAAATTACCATTTCACCCATAACGCATTAAATTCTTCGTAAAAGATTCACCGCAGTTAATTTAATTTATTTATCGACGAGTAATTCTAAACGGCATCAAAATATCTTTTTGATCATATAAACTCCAAAATATTATTAACTTTGGCTAAAAAGCCTCCGAGCCAAAATCCAAAATACACAAAAATATATAAGGTGTACTTTAAAATTATGGGTCTTACAATAACCAAAACCTAACTCTAAGATTTTACCCATAAAGCCTTAGATTCATTTTCCCCCAAATCAACACTCTAACCCTAACAAAATTCTTTTCCACACTATCACAGATAAGTCCCTAAATGCAAACTAAAAGTTTGGAATGAGTCCTTACCTTAACGTTAGCTTTTACGTTCGATTACGGTACCGCGAGTAAATCCGGTAAATATCTTCGGTCGCAACGTCGCCTCCAAGTTGGTTCCCTAGCACCGTAGCGTGGTAGTGAGCAACTTTTCCTTCTATCTCTTCTCGAAACGAAGCTTAGATCTAGATGAAACGAGGAGGTTTGTGTTTGACGGTTTTGAAATTCCTAACACCGTTTTCGAATCCGAGAAGAGGAAAGGAGTTGGGAACTTGATCTTTCTCACCCACTAGCCTTGGGTTTCAATTCTCGAACTTAAAGGAAGCAAAGAAAAACGAAAATGGAAGGAGAAGGGTTCTCGCGCGCGCAGGGAGGGAAAGGAAGAAGTTTTCTTGTTTTCTTTCCTTTCTCTTCCTTTCCTTTGTTTTTCTTTTCTTTCTATTTCCTTTTCTCCTATGTCCCTCCAACCATATATATATATATATATATATATATATTACTTACAATATATACATATATATTTATATATTAATATATTATAATTAAAACAAAACCAACAATAATCTAACAACTCTTACCCCCATCATTTCATTCCCCTCTTAGTCTAATTTAATAAAAATATCTACTCTCGTCGCAACTCAATTGTCCGGTACAATTTTCAGCAACCTGGGATATTTTTAACAAAATTGTCCGGTATTAAATCCTTCGTAACGGAAGTAAATTATTTTCCGACCATTAATTTTAATCCAAATTCCAAAAATATATTTTTGGCATTTAACTCACTCAATACCAAAAACTGGGCTAACAGCCTAAGAAATTCCACACAAAATACCCTAAAATTGCATAATTTAGGATTTAAAAACTATGGGTCTTACATTACTACCCCCCTAAAATTAGTTTTGTCCTCGAAATTTAAAGTACGAGTAGCAATCCACACTAGGTTTGTACTCAAATTCAACACACTAATCACAATTTGTTTCAGCCGGCCTTCTCGAAAAAAGTGTTGCTTACCCCTTTTCATAGGGTGTTTAATAACTTCACACACATCCATAGTCGGTAAGGCTCGTCCGTTCTATTCAACATGATTTTGTCTACTATCAACAAGAGATTAAGGATGATAGTGGCTTAGACTATCTTAGCCGAACTGTAATAGCGGTCCTTGCAACTTACAAAAGCAGTCAACAATCTTCTCAAAGTCCATTGAATTTCCCTTATTTTCCTATAACTTTGATCCTGTCGACGAAGTAAAATATCCCATACCTATGTCACGTAGTCTCATTGGCATCTACTTGGTACGAAACATCCATTTGGTACCAAACTGAAACACTTAGAATGACCCCAACACACTGAGCACAGAACAATCACTACATCCGAGAACTCCTAAATTTCTCCCTTGTCCACAAATCCTCGATTTTTCTTAAGTCGTACAACTACGTCAAACTGTAGTGTTCTTATCGGTATGTTATTCCAGTTATAAATTTAATAATTCCATCCCCACATATGCTTGGTGATCAAAACTACCTCAAATATTTTCGAAAACAAGCCAAAGACTATACCACTTGGGACACACAAACTTCCTTTGATTGACGAACACAATAACAATCCCCATGACATGCACTCAAGTAATGTCTTTATATCATTGGCATACCTTTATAATAATAATGTCTGAGTTATAGGTGAGATAATTCCTTTCATCAATCTTTAATTGTCATAAGCTACATCTCTATGTGCTGCTCCACAAATTTCATGGTACCTTTTCCAATATTTGGTTCACTCGCTGGATTCTTACTCCCTCTCAACCTTCACCGAGATACGAACTGAAAGAATCCTAACAATCGAACGTCCTAAAGAATTATTTCTCAAACGTTCCCCATAAGCATTTCCTAAGAACTAATTATCTATAACTTCATCCTCATAAATTTTTCAGTACAATATCTCAAAAACCCACATACCTTTCTTCGTCCATCCAGTTACTGAAATGATCATTTCAAATCTTCACGCTTAACTTCCCAAGACCAACAACTAAACCATAAATCAGTTGTTACATTTCTTCTTTTTAACTTTCTATCATTGAATAAGATTCTAAAATTTGATCCTCAAAATCTCCAAACACTTCCATTCTTAACATGAATTATTTATCACTTGCCCGCCTCAACTCCTTCGATTATGAAAGTTTTAAGCATCAATTGGTCCTTCATCCAACCTTGCGGATTTTAAATCATCAACTAAAAAAAAAATCAACCATCTTAGGGTCCCAAATCAAATCTCGAATAATCCTTCTGACCTATCAAAATATTAACATCCTCTTAGTAATTCCCATCCTTTAATAGACTCTCAAAACTTATATTACCGCCATCTCAAAGTATTCTCGTACTCGATACTTCAAATTCCACTTAATGGTAACTCTTAATCTTAAGAGCACAAATCTCTCTTTTCCTCTTCTCCAGATCCAGCAGAGTCTTTGCAGTAGTTCGTGCCACAACAAAACCTCCATGTTATTTGTAGCTCCAACCATTTGATCATCCCTACTGACGTTCATCCATGCAACGACGTTCTCTCTTGGAGGTAGTTTTTCCGAAAAACCAACATCAAGAAGAAGTGTTAAAACCACTTCGAATAATTCCAAAACTAAGTCTCGAATATATCAACACATAATAACTATTTTGGACTTGACAACCCAAACCACCTAAACCGACGCATGATCAGATAACAACTCCCAACCTACAGGTTGACCTACAATCTATAACCAAGGCTCCACAACCCCCAAAGAAAACCAAACCAAAGCTCTGATACCACAATGTAGCACCCCGTTTTTCAAAGCGAGGGTGTATTTTTTTTTAAAAAAGAAATTAAAATAGATCAGAGAGTTAAATAAGGTAATACCTTTGGATAAATAATTGAGTCATTATAATTTACAAGCAGCGGAAAAGTTTCTCAAAATATGAATCCAAAATATGTACACATCAAAAAGTGGTACATGTAACCCATCGAAAATAACATGTCAAACTGACAATATTAGTATAGGTACAGTCTTCCATTTTAAAATAACGTAATCCAAAAGAAAGACATATGTTCCCTCTATGTCATCCTAATCTGATCATTCTACAAAAACTATAGCTATACACCCTGAGTGATCTCCACGCGCCCCGTGAGATCCTCCTAACATAGCTCCAGCCAAGCATTCCCATCTACATTCCCATCAGTAGGGTACGAACCAGTATTAAATCCTTCGTAATGGAAGTAAATTATTTTCCGACTATTAATTTTAATCTAAATTCCAAAAGCATATTTTTGGCATTTAACTCACTCAATACCAAAAACTGGGCTAACAGCCTAAGAAATTCCACACAAAATACCCTAAAATTGCATAATTTAGGATTTAAAAACTATGGGGCTTACATTAAATGTTTTGCTCATCTGTTAAATCAAAAATCTAACCCCCCCCCCCCCCCCCCCTTTTTAATTTAAACTTTCAATTCGGTTATTATTATTATATCAGAAGTCTTTGCGAAACGATTCGAGTTATAACCTCTATTTACATTTTATTAATTGTATTTGACCTGTGTGCAACAACGGATCAAATTGGCGCCGTTGCTAGAGACTCTCTGATAACAATATTAACCCTGTTTTCAGGCTACAATCTCGGATTGCTCCGAAATTTTGCCAGAAAATCAGAGAACAAAATCAAGGAATAGGACTCCCGTAACATAGATGGAAAACGACGGTCAAAATCCCAAATTCCTCGTTTAGACCTTTTTTTAATTTTTTGAATTTTTCATATTCTCCAAAAATTCCAAAAGAATTGACGTTGCCTTTATTTGATTTTTAGAAATTTTTGGTGGTATTTTTATATTTTTTGGATTTTATTTGATAGGGTTTTCGATTTTTCACTTCAATTTTAGCAATAGGGACATTGTTGGCATATTCAAAAAATTTATTTTGCATTGCATTGTTATGATGATGCTTGACTATGGCTAGTTATGTGAATCTTCATTCCTTTGAACCTGAAATAGATAGGATATTTCATGTACGTCGTAGACTTAATAGAGCTGCAAGTGTTAAAGAGTTAGAGTCAGATAGTGAAAGTGAGAACTTGCTACAAAATACGGCTGATGAGAATAATAGAACCTTAAGAAAACTTGTTGCACCTAATGTCAATTATAATGTATTGTGTATCACATATCCTGAAGTTATTGTACCCTTTGAACTTAAATCTGGTTTAATACACTTGCTTTCAAAGTTTAATGGTCTTGCAAGTGAGGATCCCCACAAACACTTGAATGAATTCCATGTTGTGTGTTCTACCATGAAGCCTCAAGGAGTCATAGAAGACCACACTAAGCTGAGAGCCTTCCCATTTTCACTCCAAGATACTGCCAAGGACTGGTTATACTACTTTCAACCAGGTTCTGTTACAAGTTAGAATGATCTCAAGATATTGTTTCTAGAAAAATTCTTCCTTGCCTCACGAGCTGCTTCAATCAAAAAAGAAATATGTGGCATCAGGCAGATTGACAAAGAATCATTACACGAGTATTGGGAGAGATTCAGGAAATTAGTGTCAAGTTGTCTTCATCACCAGATTTTTGAACAATTGCTCATCCAATATTTTTATGAAGGCTTGATACCTATGGATATAAGCATTTTTGATGCTGCTAGTGGGGGGCACTAGTCGATAAGACCCTAGAAGCCACAAAGGCTTTGATTGAGAACATGTCCAAGAATTCTCATCAGTTTACAACTAGAAGCAATTCAACAGTGTTGGCAAGGGGTGTGAATGAAATTCAAGCTTCTTCCCATAAGAATTTAGAAGGCAAACTTGATGAGCTTACATCTTTAGTAAAAAAATTGGCAATAGGTAAAATCCAAGCAGTGGTCTATGGTATTTGCACTTCACTAGAGCATCCTAAAGATTCATTTCCTACATTGCAAGAAGATCCAATTGTTGATGCTCCTCAAGCATATGCAGAAAATATATACAATCCTCAAGCCAACTGTGCTATGTCATATAACAAGTATAATCCTGGTTGGAGAAACCATCCCAACCTGAGATGGGGGAATTCATCTGCACAACAGCAACCTAGGCAGCAACAGCAGCAAAATATTCCTCAACAACAAAACAATGCACCTTTATTAGAGGACCGCGTTAAGCAGATGGTTGCCCAAAATCTCCAATTTCTACAAAGAACAGATTCCACCATTCAAAATTTGGAAACAAAGATTGGTCAGCTAGCCACTTCAATTAATCAATTGCAGACTCAAGGGTCAAACCAATTGCCTGCACAGTCAGTAGTAAATCCAAATGCTCCCAATGTTAGTGCAATTACATTGAGGTCTGGGAAAGCTGTTGAAATACCAAAGGTACTTGAAACTGCATTGAAAAATAACAAGGTTGTTGAAGACACCTTGATACCTGAAACTGTCGATGTTGAGCAAAATATATCACTTCCTTTTCCTCAAAGGGCAGTGAAGACTAAGAAAATGGATGAGGAAGATAAGGACAAGGAGATCCTAGATACATTTAGGAAGGTGGAAGTGAACATTCCCTCCTTGAAGAAATTAAAGAGATTCCAAGATATGCAAAATTTCTAAAAGATTTGTGCACACACAAGAGAAGGTTAAAGGTAATGAAACAGTAAACACGGGATGAAATGTTTCAGCCCTCATTCAGCCCATGCCTCAGAAATGCAAAGATCTAGGAACTTTTTCCATTCCATGTACCATAGGAAATAGTCAATTTGAAAATGCTATGTTAGATTTAGGAGCTTCCATTAATGTTATGCCTACATCTATTTTTACCTCTCTTGCTCTTGGACCTTTACAGAGTACATGTGTTACCATTCAATTGGCGAACAGGAGCAATGTTCATCCTGATGGACTTGTGGAGCAATGCTCGATTCCTTTTCGAGACTCAAGGAGCTAACTACATAAACATAAATGTTAATAACAATTTGTTCAAAATTAAAATTTATCCAACCGCAACAAAATTTCAAAGTTCTATCTTTTTCACACACCAAGCTTTTAAAACCAAAAAATCTACATTATTTAGTTAAAACTAAATAAAACGAATATTGTCCAAATCATACATACACACACTCGAATATTAAAGCACCGAAATTTTGAGTTAATAAAGTACTCTAAACTTTTCTTTTTTAAGTCAGTCCAAGAGTAATTAAAAGAGTAACATTTTAATTTCAATAAAACACCTAATTTTTAATTCAATGAAACAAATCCACTAATTGGATGCACAAGATTAGTTAAACAACCAAAATGGATTAGAATAAGCATAGGGAGGACGAAAATGACAAAGATGTTAATCAAATGACACGAACGACCTTATTGGATGCACAAGATTGGTTAAAAACTTTAAATGGATTAGAATAAGTCGAAGGATGACGAAAATGACCTAAATGTAAATCCAATGTCCCAAATGCACTTATTGGATCATCAATATTGGTTAAATACCCTAAATGGATTAGAATAAGCCGAAGAATGACGAAAATAACCTAAATGTTAATCCAAGTCACAAACACATTTATTAGATGCAAAAGATTGGTTAAATACTCTAAATGGAATAGTATAACTTGAAGGATGCTGAAAATGATACAAATGTTAATCCAATGACACAAACACACTTATTGGATGCAAAAGATTGGTTAAAAACCCAAAATCGATTAGCATAAGTTGAAGGATGACGAAAATGACCTAAATGTTAATCCAATGACACAAACGCACTTATTGGATGCACATAATTGGTTAAAAACCCTAAATGGATTAGAATAAGTCGAATGATGAAAGAAATGATCTAAATGTTAAAAACCCTAAATGAATTTGAATAAGTCGAAGGAGGAGGAAAATGACATACATGTCAATTCAATGAAACAAACGCACTTATTGGATGCACAAGATTGGTTAAACAACCAAAATGGATTAGAATAAGTCTGAGTGGACGAAAATGACCTAAATGTTAATCCAATGACACAAACGCACTTATTGGATGCACAAGATTGGTTAAAACCCCTAAATGGATTAGAATAAGTTGAAGGATGACATAAATGGTGTAAATGTTAATCCATTGATACAAACACATTTATTGGATGCACAAGATTGGTTAAAAACCCTAAATGCTTTAAAAATAGCCGAAGGATGGCGAAAATGACCTAAATTTTAATCCATTGACACAAACGCACTTATTGGATGCACAAGATAGGTTAAACAACAAACATGGATTAGAATAAGCTAAAGGATGACGAAAATGACCCAAATGTTAATCCAATGACACAAACACATTTATTGGATGCACAAGATAGGTTAACCAACCGACATGGATTAGAATAAGCTGAAGGATGACAAAAATGATCCAAATATTAATTCGATGACAAAAACGCACTTAATTGATGCCCAAGATTGGTTAAGTTACCAAAATGAATTAGAATAGGCCTATGGAGGACGAAAGTGACCTAAATATTAATCCAATGACAAAAACTCACTTATTAGGTGCACAAGATTCATTAATAACCAAAACGAAATCTTAATTCGTTGACACTTATGTACTTATTGGACGAACTACATTGATTAAGAACCAAAATGGACTAGAATAAACCTAATGAATACTAAAATGACCTAAAATATATACCCATTGAGACTTTTGCACTTATTGGACGAACTACATTGATTAAGAACAAAAATGGACTAGAAAAAACCAAGTAAGGACCAAAATGACCTAAAATATTAATGTATTGAGACTTTTTCACTTATTGGACGAACTAATTTTATTAAGAACTAAAATTGACTAGAATAAACCTATTAAAGACTAAAATGACCTAAATATTAATCTATTGAGACTTTTGCACTTATAGCTCAAACTACTTTTATTAAGAACCAAAATGGACTAGAATAAACCTCGTAAAGACCAAAATAACCTAAAATATTAATCCATTGAGACTTTTGTACTTATTGGAGAAACTACATTGATTAAGGATAAAAATGGACTAGAATAAACCTAGTAAAGACCAAAATGACCTAAAATATTAATCCATTGAGACACACTTATTGGACCAACTACAACGATTATTAAGCAAAATGGCCAAGAATAGACCTAGTAAAGACCAAAATGACCTAAATTATGAAGGAAAAAAAAACATAGCAAATATAAAAATTAACTAAAATCTTAATTTGTTGACAATTATGCATTTATTAGATGAACTACATTGGTTAAGAACCAAAGTAGACTAGAATAAACTTAGTAAAGACTAAAACGACCTAAAATATTAATCCATTGAGACTTTTGCACTTATTGGACGAACTAATTTGATTAAAAACAAAAATGGACTAGAATTAACCAAGTAAAGACAAAAATGACCTAAAATATTAATCCATTGAAACTTTCACACTTATTGGGCGAACTATATTGATTAAGAACCAAAATGGACTAGAATAAACCTAGTAAAGACTAAAATAACATAAAGTATTTATCCATTGAGACTTTTGTACTTATTCGACAAAATACATTGATTAAGAACCAAAATGAACGAGAATTAAACGAAGTAAAGACCAAAATGTCCTAAAATATTAATCCATTGAGACTTTTGCATTTATTGGACGAACTACATTGATTTAGAATCGAAATGAACTAGCAGGTGTATATTCGGATCATATAGGTTTAAGAGCATGCATTATGCATATGTTTTTGTTATACAATTTACCAATTGAGATAGTGGGAATGAATGGACGGTGGGACTTATCCCCGGGGTACCGGGTTCAATTCCCATGGAAGGTAAAAACTCGTTATTTCCTATGAAGGGGAAAGGGGGTGAGAAGGTCGTTATTAACAATGCCGATAACGATAAAGGTTGGGCTGTAACAGAAATCTTCTAGGTTTTGGGCAAGCTCAAACACAAGCCCAATCTCGGCCCGAGCCGAGCTGGATGGATAGACGACAACGGTGGCGCGTGTGTGTAGTGGTGTATTTGTGTGCGTTCTCACTCCTTCACAAAATTGGGGTACCCCTTAGCTCACATCCGAATTGTCATACTTTCACCTTATAAACATTACTAGTGTGTGTCGTCCCTCCTATATGGGACTTCCTTATTTTTTCAATTCACACTAACTTGCTTTCATATGTGGAAAACTTGTTAGCAAATGTGATGACTTTAATTCAAAATTGACTTTATGGAGAAGATGTGAATGATATAATACAAACTACAAGACATGTATAACATAAGTTACTAATGTTATCCATGTTGTTTCATACGTTCCATACTAGTATTTTTCATAAGTAATATCTTCTATTTTTTGTGATAGGTTCTTGATGCTACTAGTGCTCAAAACCATTTGAATTCTCTTAGTCCAAACAATAACGAAGATAATGAAAATAGTAATTATATAGTATTAATTAATTTTCATTAAAATCATTAACATTTTCTCTATTTTATTAGTAATATTGTTATGTTTGAATTGTGTATATATTCATTTGTTATTTTATTAATTATAGGTGAAGATGGTTTAACTATTATTTTATATGATTTATTTGTAAGAATTTTAAGTTGATTTTCAATATATATGATGAACACCTTTAATTTTATTTTGACTCTTTAATACATACATACATATATACAATTTTATTATACAATTTTTATTATACACCTTTTATTATACAATTTTTATTGATAACAAAAAAGTTGTTACTTAAATGTATAGCAACATAATCAAAATCGTAGGTATAACTTTTATAAATTATTGCTAAACTATATAGCAACGGTGAACTATCCGTAGGTAAAATCAGAAGTTTAAAATAATGGACAAAAGTTTGTCACTATATCCTATAGCGATGGCGAGAATCCGTAGGTATAGGCTAATTATATACCAAAAAAAAAACCTCTATCTATAAGTAATTTTAGCTATACATACGGATTTTATACAATATGTTTTATTATCAATTAATAATGTATTAATATCTAACAAAAATAATTTGATAAAATAAATACTCTGTTATTTTTATTTATATACTTTTATTAATATTGTGAAATGATCGACTCAATTATTTTAAGACGAAGACCCATTGATCTGTAACATTTTACCCTAACTTTAATATTTACTCAAATATTTATAAATAGTCATGAAATTTCATTTGGTTAATATACATAAAAATAAAAAAATAAAATGAAGTTTGAATATTATCACACTAAGAAAATCTGTTGAACAGAAAACGATGGGTTCCGCACTACACCGTATGCCACGATATGCACATCATAGCCTTTAATTCCCCGTAGGCCACAACCAAAGCATTGATGCAAAAGCTAATCTCTCCACCTTTAAATGCTTTACTCTCCGTCATAACCAGAAGAAGAATAGAAAATGGAAAAGAAGGGGTGAAAAATAGAATTATAAGACTTGTGGAACCATATCACTCCCACAATATATATTACTATTTTGAGTAAAAACTCTGTTATTTCAACAGACCAAAACTGACAGCATATTATACTAATAAGTCTCGATGTTGGTCGTGAGGTGAGAAAAGAAATATTCGAAGAGAGAAAAAAACATGAAAATCAAATATCATATAAAATTACTGAGTAAATGACAAATTTTGTGTCAGAAAATCATTTCTTTTTAATTAATAATAAAAAGAAAATATAATGTTATATACATTATTTTAGAGAGGCACTAGGTAATCCTTGGTTTCATGATCCCACTATATAATTATAATTTTCTTAATCATTTATTGTCATTAAACCTTTAATTAATAGAGTAAGTTTTTTTTTCTTCTGTTTTTTCTTATTATAATTTTACTGCTCCTTCCATCTTAAATTTAATCACATTCACAAATTTCATTTTCTTTATTACTTCTAAGTTCTAATACATTTTGTCATCTCAACTTAAAATTTCAAATCTTCTGATCCTCTCTTTGTTAGTCCAATAACTTTTATTAATTCTTTCCTTGGAATTTCTAAACAATAAAAAGTTACAGATGGGTTTGCTCAAGTAACTTCCACTTGCTTACCTTTTTTTTTAAAATAATCAATACATATTTAAAACGGTTTTTTATGATATGATATATTTAAACCAATTTATCACTCATTTTTAATTTTATTTTTTTAAGTTATAACAAAAAAATTAAATACTACAAAATTAATTTACAAAAACTGTAACAAACAGACTCAATTATGCATTAAAACTAATTTGTAAATTATTTCACCATTTTGTGTCTCATCTGCAGCCACTGTTCCTACAATAGTACTACAATTAATCCGTATTTTTAACAATGACCGCGGTCGCATTCTAGTATACAACATCAAAGATTTTTTATGTCTGTGTGATTGCAATGTAACCAGTACATATGAGACTACATTAGCCTCATTTAGAGCTGCAACTCTCCACAATATTAAAGATGGCGACACAATTACATGCAAGCATGATTTAAAACTTTGTAGTACCACCTTTTTGCCTCCTCCCCCACCACACTCATAATTTTTTCTTGCACTTGAAACTTTCTTTATATATTTGGTTGTACCTTAAGTTTGTTGTTGTTTGTTTCATATATACTATGCTTTGTTGGGACCCCCCAACCCTTTTCTACCAAGTGCAAGAAAATGGAAATTACATTGCTCGTAAGGGCCTCTTCTAAACACTTTCCTTCATTCTAGACATCAAAATCAAATGAAGCAAGATCAATTCATCAACCTACCTTTATTTCTTGTTCTCTTTGGTCCATTCCTAGTGATCTCACAAAACCAACCTTTCAATGAAGATATGTTAGGATTAATAGTTTTCAAAGCAGGTCTAGAAGATCCAAAAAACAAACTCTCAACTTGGAATGAAGATGATTATAGTCCTTGCAATTGGGATGGTGTAAAATGTGACCCTTCAACAAATAGAGTGTCTTCTCTTATCCTTGATGGTTTCTCTCTTTATGGACACATTAATAGAGGCCTTATGAGATTGCAGTTCCTTCAAATTCTTTCCCTCTCTAGAAATAACTTCACAGGGACTATAAAAAATGACCTTCTTACCCTTTGGAATCTAAAAGTTGTTGACTTGAGTGAAAACAATCTCTTTGGAACAATCCCTGATGGATTTTTTCAACAATGTTGGTCTCTAAGAGTTTTGTCATTTTCTAAAAACAATCTCACAGGTAAAATTCCTGATTCTTTAACCTCATGCTTCTCATTAGCAACTTTGAATTTTTCATCAAATCAACTATGTGGTGAATTACCATATGGAATGTGGTTTCTTAGAGAACTACAATCACTTGATCTTTCAAATAACTTGATTAAAGGAAATATTCCTGAAGGGTTTCAAAATTTATATGATTTGAGAGAGTTAAGGGTAGGGAAGAATCTCTTCACTGGTAAGATTCCTGAGAGTGTTGGAAACTGTTTGCTTTTGAAGTTGATCGATTTCAGTGATAATTTTCTATCTGGAAAATTTCCTGAGTCAATACAAAGATTAACCTCATGCACATTTCTAAGTTTGCAAGGGAATTCTTTCACAGGAGGAATTCCACATTGGATTGGAGAATTGATAAATCTAGAGATATTGGATCTTTCTGAAAATAGATTTTCTGGTTGGATTCCAAATTCTATTGGAAATCTTGAATCACTTAGTAGATTGAACCTTTCGAGGAATCATATCACCGGAAATTTACCTGAAACAATGGTGAACTGCATTAAGCTTTTGAGTCTTGATGTTAGTCACAATCATTTGAAAGGAATTATTTCTTCATGGTTATTTAGAATTGGTATACAAAGTAATAATAGTAAGAGGAATTCTAGTTCATTTTCTTCTGTTTATTATTATTATGGACTTCAAGTTTTGGATTTGTCATCAAATGCATTTTTTGGTCAAATTCCATTTGGGATTGGAGGTCTTAGTAGCTTGCAAACATTGAATTTATCCACCAACAATATCTATGGTTTTATTCCAGTGAGTGTGAGAGAGCTTAAAAGTTTGTACATTCTTGATTTGAGTCACAATGAGCTTAATGGAAGCATTCCTGATGAAATTGAAGGGGTAATTTCACTTACTGAATTGAGGCTTCAAAGGAATTTCTTAGGTGGAAGAATTCCAGTTCAAATTGCAAAATGTTCAGCACTAAGATCATTGTAAGTTCTTTATCATAATTTACATCTTTCATGTTCTACTCTTCATAACATAGGTAACGTTTGGATAAACGGCGTAAGTGTTTATTATATAAATCTTTATGTATAAGTTATTTCTACAATAAAATATAAAATAAAACAAAACCATTTTAATATAAGTTATAAGGTGATTTTTTGTAAATTGTAAAGTATCTTGGTTTGTTTATAGAAATAAGTTGAAAAATGTTAATGGACATATCAATATATCTATTATATACATTAAAACAGAACCCTAAATTCTATTTACGACAACTCATCTTCATTTTTGCCTAATCCTCTAATATTTGTCAACTTACATAAATTTTGACGTGACACCTTTCAAAACATTATTTTTTCTCATATTCTACTTCCATTCTATTTTGTTTCTTCAATATGTAATGTAAACTTTTTCATTTGTCCATTCGAGTACAATTATTCCATACATTATGCAATTTCAGCTCTAATTTATCACTCAATAACTCATCAATACACTTAAAGGCTCTAATTTATCACTTTAATTACTCATCAAAACTTGCATTTTAATAAATCATACAAAAAAGAACAAACCATACAATATCCTCAAAACATCACAATACAAGTATGACTACATACACACATCAAGGCTCTAATTTATCACTCTAACTACTAATCAAAATTTTCATTTCAATAAATCATACAAAAAAGAACAAATCATTCAACATCTTCAAAGCATCACAATACAAGTACGACTACATACACACATCAAGATCTATCTTCTGTTTTTCAACCACTCTCTTGCACATTCTAAGTTTAAGCAATAATAACGACATTATATAATGCAATCAAGCTACACCTATTTGTGTGACACACTCTCAATTCACAAATACTTCAATAATATTGTTCATTTATTGTTTAAGATCATATATAACTATAATTGCATAGGAGGTGAGTTTTTTTTCCTATGATGTTGAATGCATCTCTTATAACATTTTTTTCTTTTCATAATTAAAAAAACACAAACCATAATCGGGAAAAAAATGAATAACATTAAATATTTGGAAATAAATAATTTATAACTATTTCACTATTCACTCGAAACTTTTTATATCTTAAACATTCACAAATTTTTCTTGCCTATAAACTTTTGCAACCCACTATTGAAGTTTCTTGACTATGTCAAACAATCATTTGAAAAATTCATTTAACATTCTAATTATTTAGACGAAACAATAGTTAAAATAATTGAAACTATTCTCCGTCCAAAATACCATAACTATAGAATTTGGTTACATTATATATTAAATTTTTATTTTCCTTGACAATTTTGTGTAATAACATTTTTATTATGTAAAAAACATTATTATTATTTAAGGTTTTTGAACCTTAAGAAATTTCTATTTTACTTTGTAGTGTTCTTTCCATATATCACCTATATTTACACACTTGAAGAATTATTTCAATATTTTAAATGTTATTATGAACATTGTTTTTAACAAACTACCACTTACGAATCAATGTTATGATAAACCGCAAGACACGCAATATCATTTAGTGTATACTTTAGATTAATGATGAGATTGACAGAAACACCATGAACATATAAAATTGAAAATGTCAAAAATACATATTATAAATCTAATGTTTTAAAACTAATATAAATTATATAAAACGAAGACCATATTATAGTTAAATGTACAACTTTAACAATAAAGAAATGCATAACTATTTAACAAATATATTATAATGAAGAACACTTCATTGAAGCTTGAATAAACCAATTCACATGTATTATAATATATTAAAAACAGAGTCCCAAATTCTATCGGCGACAACTCATCTATATGTACGCCATTTATTCCAAAATTTCTCAACTCACATAAATTTTGATGTGGCACCTCCTAAATCACACTACTTCTTTCGTTTTACTTCCATTATATTGTGTTTCACCAATATGTAAAGTAAAACAAATCTTTTAACTTTCTCATTCAAATACAATTATTTCATACATTTAGCAACTTTAACGCTAATCATTGCACTTAAAGGCTTTGATCACTTATCAAACTTTTCATTTCAATAACTCAAACAAAAAAGAACAATTCACTCAATATCTTCAATACATTGTTTATCACACATAAAGATTCACCCTTGATTTTCAACCACCGTCTTGCATTTGGGTCAAGTAACTTACCAATGGATAAAGACATTATAAAATGCAACAAAGTCATACTCATTTCAACGTGTGACACATTCTTAGTCTATAAATGTTTCAATAACGTTGTTTCTCTGTTTTCATTATTGTTGAAGACCATATATAGGAGATGAGTATTTTCCTAATCTATTGAATGTCTCTTCTGTAACATTTTTTTTATAATTAAAAAATACATTTCATAAGTAAAATAAAATAAAGATGAAGAATAATAAATATAGTTGTTTGGAAATGAATAACTTCTAACCATTTCTCTCATAGAATTTTTGGTAACCCACTCTTGATAATATTTTGACCATTGCAAATAATTATTTGAAAATTTCATTTCATATTCTAATTATTGATATGAAACAATAGTTAATGTAATTGAAATTGCTCCATATCCAAAAGAGTAGATATAGAATTGGTTTGTAGTTATAGTATTAAATTGAAGTTTAAATACAAATTTCACATCAACTATTATTTTGTATTAAATTTTCATTTGTCTTGAGAGTTTTATGTAAATAACATTTTTACTATATAAAAAATATTATTATTATTATTATTATTATTATTATTATTATTATTATTATTATTATTATTATTATTATTATTATTATTATTTAATACTTTTGAGCCTCAAGAAAATTCGATTTTGTTTGATAGTGTTTCTTTCATATATCTATCAGCTATATTAATTAGCATACACAAATAATTCTTGCAACATTTTGAATACTATTATAAACATTAATTTTAATACAGTAATACACATGAATGAATGATATAGTACATACTGCTAGGACACACATTATCACTTAATACATGTTTGAATTGATAAAATTGCAAATCTACATAGATTTTAACAAAAGCTATTCTTTAAAGGTTAACCAAAATTACGGTTAATTTTTCCAATTCACCACCAGTTCAAACATATACTTATACACAATATTAGTTCTTCAAAAGTTTACTTTTCATTTTTACAACTTAGAGTTTATCGAAGTTTTCTTTACTAAAATTTTGTCATCTTTACATACTTAAATTTATTAATTTTTTGAGTCATAATGACAAGCCGTTCTACTAAGAAGTAATTCTTGTGAAGGTGTAAGAATTTGGTCAGATTATATGGTCACGCACAAAAAAATTATTATTTTTTTGATTATTTTAAAACTATACATTATTTAATTATTATTATTATTATTATTTTACTTTTTTTCTTGTATGTGTCCAAATTCTTGTGTTCACATAAGAATTGTTCTCTATTAAGTTATTATGAACTCTTAGAGTATATAAAGAAAACTTTGAGGGACATGTAAAGTTGCTAATTTTTTACGTCAAGCTAATCAATTCACTTTCGAGTTGATGTATACAACGTTATACTGTATTGTCGATTACTTTGAGTAAGACGACATTATACTATTGTCAGACTAAAACTTATGGAGTATAATCTTTATCCTAAGAAGTCATTGGTATACACTCATATATAACTAATGATCAATGCTATATACCTCTTTGTGAATCTTTATGAATCTATATTCACATTTTGATCAAAATGGACTATCTTATTTAACTATACACATGATTAGTATGATATTAACCAATTTTATACATAAAATAATTTTCATGAAAAATTTGTAAAATTGAACATGTCAAAAAATACATAAATTTAAAAAATATAATGTTTTCAAACAAATATAAATCATATAAAATGAAGAACACATTATAGTTAAGTATACAACTTTTATGATAAAGAAATGTTAAACTTCAAATAAATATATCATTAGAAGGAACATTTCAAAGAAAACAAAAAGCTTGAAAAAAAGAATTTTAAGTAAAAAAAAATGTTAAAGATAAGGAAAGTTACAAAATCTTATTAACGATATCATATTTTTAACATATATTGCATGGATTGTATTAATCAACAAGATTTTATATTTTCCTTTGCAATAAAGCAAAATTAGACTATATATAGTATTCAAAAATATATTTACCTCTTAAAACAAAAATGTTTTAGTATATTCTACTCTAAAACAAAAATATTACTTTTAATTTACATATTATTATTTTATATTCAATAATATATTAAATTCTATCACGCATATTATTATTATTTTAATTTACATATTATTATTTACATATTTTATATTGTTAATTAATTTTTTAATTCATTTCATATAAATACATCACAATATTTTAATTGCATTTTATTAATTAAAATGTAGCAACCATAAATTACCACAAAATATATAAAAACTTATTAATCACATGAAAAATCAATAATCAAACTTATGTACAAAATGATCCAATGAAGTTTAAATTAAAATAAATAAAAAATATTAAAACACAGATGTTTAAACTAACAAACCTTTGCAAAAATATATAAAACCAACAAATAATATTTTTTATAAAATAAAAATATTAACTTATACATTAAATATTTTTAAAGTAATATACAATTGGTGTTCATTTATCTTTTATTAGTGCTCGGATACATATTATATTCCTTTAATACAAAAAAGTATTTGCCTATATAAATTGATCATGAAAATAAAAACACTCATTTCAAAATATTAAACTTATAGATTGGGTGGAAAATAAATCAGAGCATAGTTTCAAATAACGAAAAAAATAATCAAAATCAAGTAGTGATCTTATCATTTCCAATATTATTTCGTATTTTATCATAAAAAATATTGAGTTTGTTTATTATATATAGTCTCCAAAAATGATAATTAAATCAAAATATATTTAAAAGAAATATGTGACATAAAACCTCTAATTAAGAATTAGTTATTGAAAGTTTAAGTGAAAATGAGACATGAAACATAAAATATAAAAAATAATAGTTCATTCAATTAGTCGAAAAAATAATAAAGAAATAATAGTATTCAAGATAAAAAGTAAAAAACAAAAATAAAAATAAAAATAATGATCATATAAAAACAAATGCTCACAAATATATCTCAAATCAATTATCACAAAATATATATTCTATTTTTTAAAGAAAGAAAGTATTCTACAATGATATATTGAATGTTTAAAATAAAACAAAATGTATACAAACAATCACTCATCTTTTTTTAATAATATTTTTTGAGTGAAAATCACTTCTTTAATTTTAATCTTTTTAATTGTGTATACAAATACTAACTCATCTTTTTTAATCATATTTTTTAGAGTAAAAATCATTCATTTTATTAAAAAAATTTCAATTGTTTCCATTACATCTATTATTGTTTCTAATTATTATTATTATTATTATTATTATTATTATTATTATTATTATTATAATTATTTTTTCTTTGTGAATTTTATGGAATGGAACAGGAATCTTGCACACAACAAGCTTAATGGTTCAATCCCTGCATCAATTGCAGAGCTAACAAATCTTCAGTATGCAGATTTATCATATAATAAACTCTCTGGAACCTTACCTAAGGAACTCACAAATCTTACACAACTTTTCTCATTTAATGTTTCCTATAACCATCTCCAAGGTGAATTACCAGTTGGTGGAATCTTTAATAAAATCTCTCCCTCATTTGTTTCTGGAAATCCCTTGTTGTGTGGTTCTGTTGTTAATCATTCATGTCCATCTTTCCATCCAAAACCAATTGTTTTAAACCCTAATTCAAATTGCTCCAACTCAAGATCTTCATTACAAAACCATCATCATAAGATAACTCTTAGTATCTCTGTCTTTATTGCTATTGGTGCAGCTATTTCTATTGTTGTTGGTGTTGTTGCTGTTACTGTGTTAAATATTCATGTGAGATCTTCAATGTCACATTCTGATCCTCCATTTGCTTTATCTGGTGGTGAGGACTGTAGTTTTTCGCCTTCTAAAGATCCAAATTGTGGAAAACGTGTTATGTTTTCTGGTGATGTTGTTGATTTTGTTGATGAGGCTCATAACCTTAACATAGAGAGCGAAATTGGTGGCGGCGGATTTGGAATTGTTTATTATGTTGTACTTCGAGATGGGAGCTCTGTTGCAATCAAGAAGCTTATAGTGTCAAGTTTGACTAAGTCTCAAGAAGATTTTGTGAGGGAAGTTAAAAAGCTTGGTGAGATTAGGCATCATAATCTTGTGGTCATTGAAGGTTATTATTGGACTTCATCATCGCAACTTATTATTTATGAGTACTTGTCTAGAGGGAATTTGAATAAGCTTTTACATGATGATCATAGCAAAATTGTGTTTACTTGGAGGCAAAGGTTCAAGATTATTTCAGGTATAGCAAAAGGGTTGGCTTATTTACACCAAATGAACATAACCCATTATAATATAAAATCAACAAATGTTTTCATTGATTTTAATGATGAACCAAAAATAGGAGACTTTGGTCTGTTGAATCTATTTCCAATGCTAGACCATTGTGTTTTGAGTAGCAAAGTTCAAAGTGCACTTGGATACATGGCTCCCGAGTTTGCGTGCCGAACGGTTAACATAACCGAAAAATGTGACATATATGGTTTTGGAGTTTTGGTACTAGAAGTTGTGACTGGAAAAAAACCTGTAGAATATATGGAGGATGATGTGGTTGTTTTATGTGACATGGTGAGGAGTTCATTGGAGGATGGAAAAATTGAGCAGTGTATTGATGAGAAACTTTTGGGTGATTTTTCTGTAGAGGAAGCAATGCCTGTGATTAAATTGGGATTGGTTTGTGCATCAAAAGTACCATCGAGTCGTCCCGATATGGCTGAGGTTGTCAACATATTAGAGTTGATTCAATGCTCTTCGGAAGGACAACAAGAGGATTTACAATGAATTTTCAAGTATATAGATTGAAACTTAGCATATTTTGCAATACCTGGTGAAGAACAATCTGGTTTGCTTGCTTTTGAAGTTATATATACATGCAAAGAATTAATATTCAATCAATTTCTTTTTTAAGTTGTTTGTTGTTTGAATTTCTATCACTCCAAAGTTTCACCATATTTTTCTTTTTCTTTCTCATTTGTGTTCATTTTAAGTTGAACGATTGTATTTTTCTTCACTAATTTTGTAGCTAATACATTGGTGGTCTTTTTGAAGAATTTGAATTCTTTATTGCTGAAAAATCACACTTGCATTCAATAAATCTTTCGTTTAGTCATCACCTAATAGTCAAAATCTATTGTTTCCATTCACATTTAATTTTATGTTGTATTTTCTCTGATTTAAAATATAGACAAAAATTTATAAAAAAATTAATACATGTCATTCAAAATTTGGATAAAAATATTCACATTATTTGATTTTTTATATATATATTTTGGATGGGAATAGTATAAACAACATTCAACTACTTTTGACCGGAAGAAAAAGGCTGAATCAATTAAATATTCTTGATGTTTAATATGATTATTAATTAGATATTAATTAAAAATAAATTTATGAACCGTTCATCATGATCATTACAAGCATTACACTAAGGAATTATTTGTTTTTGTATAGTGACACTACGCGAAAAAACGCATTTTACAGCGCTTTTTTTAAGCCATTTACAGCGCTTTTTCAAAAAAATAAGCGCTGTGGAAACGAGCGCTGTAAATGATACAACAGCGCTTTTAAAAAAGCGCTATAAAACATGTAAATACAACATGCGCTTGTTATGCACATTTTACAGCGCTTCTTCACAAAAAGCGCTGTAATATGCACCCCATTATATGAGTTATGGGTGTGCATATTACAGCGCTTTCTCAAACAAGCGCTGTAATATGCCCAACCATAATTTCATATATGGGTGGGCATATTACAGCGCTTTCTCACAAAAGCGCTGTAAAATGCCCACCCATAATTTCATATATGGGTGTGCATATTATAGCGCTTTCTCAAAAAAGCGCTGTAAAATGCCCACCCATAATTTCATATTATGGGTCTGCATTTTACAGCGCTTTTCTTGTACATTTTACAGCGCTTTCTCACGAAAGCGTTGTAAAAGGTGCACCATTAAAGCGCTTTAGAACAACATTTTACAGCGCTTTTTAAAAAAAGCGCTGTAAAATGTGTGTTTTTTTTCTTTAAACGATGTAAATTAATTATTTGAAATGAAAAGCGCTTTTTAGATTTTTATGGCATTTTTTTTAAAAAGCGCTGTCTTTTATCTTTGTATCCAAAATTATTTTGATCCAAAATCACTTCACAATCAGTAGAACAGAACATATTATAGACAATCAGTAGAACAGAACATATTATAGACAATCAGTAGAACAGAACATATTATAGACAATCAGTAGAACAGAACATATTATAGACAATCAGTAGAACAGAACATATTATAGACAATCAGTAGAACAGAACATATTATAGACAATCAGTAGAACAGAACATATTATAGACAATCAGTAGAACAGAACATATTATAGACAATCAGTTCACACAATCAGTAGAACAGAAATCAGAACTCTGTAACTTTATTAACATATATGTAACTCTGTAATTTACAACCTAAGTAACTACATTCAGATACATATATACAACCTAATTTACAACCTAATTACCTACATTCAGATACGTATATATATATAACCTAATTTACAACCTAAACTACATTCAGATCCATTATATAATAACTAACAGATCCATTATATGCATATATTGTGTCCTATGATCATTTACATATAATAACTAACAGAATATACATTATATGCACTAGCTACCATATAATATTCAGATCCCTTGCCCAGCACAAGCTATTTCCCAGAAAATCAAATAATTTTCATGTCAAGCACGTACTGACACCATTCTTCCTTTAATTCCATCAGATCTTCCTCAGAATATGATGGACTGGAATTGGCAAAGTACTGCAATATAAAAATTGAACATATTATATTAAGTTAGTATCAAATATATAGATAATTTATATATGAAAATCATATAATGCAAATACCGTACCGTTTCTGGGATAATAGTTTTATTCTTCTCAACAATCTCCTTCATGAATCTCAATATGTAGTACCCACAGTCGATGTTATTTGTTTGACGAGGGCACTTTATTGAGATCCATGTAATGTTATTAGACTTCTGCTTCGACACTTTAGCACCTCTTTGAGCTCGATAAACTTTTAAGGCACTATCGAATGAATAAATGTGATTATTAGAGCATGAATATTTATATATATATATATATATATAAATATTCATGCTCTAATAATCACATTTATTCATTCGATAGTGCCTTAAAAGTTTATCGAGCTCAAAGAGGTGCTAAAGTGTCGAAGCAGAAGTCTAATAACATTACATGGATCTCAATAAAGTGCCCTCGTCAAACAAATAACATCGACTGTGGGTACTACATATTGAGATTCATGAAGGAGATTGTTGAGAAGAATAAAACTATTATCCCAGAAACGGTACGGTATTTGCATTATATGATTTTCATATATAAATTATCTATATATTTGATACTAACTTAATATAATATGTTCAATTTTTATATTGCAGTACTTTGCCAATTCCAGTCCATCATATTCTGAGGAAGATCTGATGGAATTAAAGGAAGAATGGTGTCAGTACGTGCTTGACATGAAAATTATTTGATTTTCTGGGAAATAGCTTGCTGCTGGGCAAGGGATCTGAATATTATATGGTAGCTAGTGCATATAATGTATATTCTGTTAGTTATTATATGTAAATGATCATAGGACACAATATATGAACATGCATATGGATCTGAATGTAGTTTAGGTTGTAAATTAGGTTATATATATATACGTATCTGAATGTAGGTAATTAGGTTGTAAATTAGGTTGTATATATGTATCTGAATGTAGTTACTTAGGTTGTAAATTACAGAGTTACATATATGTTAAAAAAGTTACAGAGTTCTGATTTATGTTCTACTGATTGTGTGAACTGCTTATGGTATTTGAATATGTTTTGTTGTTGTGTGCACTGATTGTGAAGTGATTTTGGATCAAAAATAATTTTGGGCACAAAGATAAAAGACAACGCTTTTTAAAAAAA
>NC_021165.2:43120405-43128702 GCF_000331145.2 Cicer arietinum
AGCGCTTTGAATCAAAAGCGCTGTAATAGGTTCCGTTATTTTTTAAAATAAATTACAACAGCGCTTGTGTTTAGCAAGCGCTGTAAAATGGGCGCTGTTAAATGTCATTTTTGGTGTAGTGTGAAATCAATACTAGAAGCATGAGAGTAATAAGAATAAGAGTATATTTGCCACGTAATAAATAAATAAATAAGTAAAGTGAAAAACAAAACAAACACTTTGCTTGCTTTATTGAAACGTAAAGCTAAAACTATAATTTTTTTCATATAAAAAAACGTTCGTCCCAATTAAAAACATTAATTAATCAAAGAAGATTAAGAAGCATTTATCATTTGAGGGATTAATTATTAGCTTTATTCGTGACCAAAATTAAAATTTGAGAGATTCTGCAGATAGAAAACAATGTGACAGTTGACAAGGGATTTAATTGTAATTTTAGTTAACTCTCCAAATTTTATCAATTTGTAAAATTAGTCATTTATTTTAAAATTCAATATTTTTGTCTCTCTTTCGTATTTTTTTAACTAGAAAATAATGAATGACATATCTTAAACGATATGACATATGATCCAAGAACGTTGAATGATCAACAATGAAATTACAATAGAACTCTCATAAAATTTTAGTTTTAACTTTTGAAATTATTTATTTTGTAATTTAATTAATGCACAAAATAATTTCATGTCATAATGTCATATGCCACATCATTTAAAAGATAGTAAATCACTATTATTTTAGTTAAAATAACAAAGGAAATGTCAAAACTATCGAAATTTTATAATAAAGGAACCAATTATGAGAAATCGTGATTGTAGGACCAAAATTTTAATTAAACTTTAACCAATTATGAGAATTAATGATAGTAGAGGACCAAAACTTTAATTAATCTTTAACAATTTGGTGGAGTTTACGAAAATAAGGTGACAACATTTTTTATTCATTGATACTACTTCGTTTTTCAAATATAAACTAATTTTTTTTCATGGAAAATATAAATTAAAATAGGTAAAAGAAATTTCATAAATATAGTATAAATTTTAAATTAAATACACTAATTTTCTTTAATTTTACTTTTGTTTATATTTGAGATCGGAGCGATAAATTATAAAAAAAATCTTGTAAATATTAACTTAGGTATTTATTAATTTTATATAAATTTTTCAAATATAATATTTGGTGGTTTGAAATATAATAAAAAATTTATTTATTTTACTCTATTTTAATAATATCATTTAAAAAATACTCCTCAATTAATATAATATTTATTTTCTAATGATCAATTTATTTACTGAACAAATATGAGAAAGAATGATATGTACTATTAGTCTAAACTTGTTTTACATTAACGTTTAATAAATACTAAATCAAAAGTAGTTTTTTTGTAAAAAAAATAAAAGGTACAATCTATGTACAAATAACAAAATGATTGATTTATTTTTATAATAGTGTAAAATTACTTTACGTAAATACATAACGAATATAATTTTGAGAATTAATTATTTTATATTTATGAAATTAAAAAATAATTACATTTTAGTTTCTTTTTAAATAATATAAGATTAATTATTATTATTTATAATGAAGAAAGAATAAGTGAATATATAAGTGGATTATGGAATACGTTTCTTCGACATCATGAATGCGTAAGCCACAAAGAGTACTTAAAAGCACCACCACCATTGATTAACAAGCTTTTTCAAACGGCATGGCGCACTACATGGTAATCATGGCCATATTCCAACAATGTGCTCTGTTTTTGTTTATACTATGTCTAATTGAAGGACCATACACAGTTTAATAATCATATCTAATTGATACTGCTTATTGATTCAAATTGACGCTACCATGAGAGTATACTTAAGATGAAGGTATGTACAAGAATATTGTAAAAGAGAATGATAACAACCCACCAGCAACGTACTTTCTTTGAATGGTCAAAATTCACATAAATTCTACCAAATTATTATGGGAACTACATGATATATTTCTTTGGATGGTCAAAATTCACATAAAATCTACCAAATTATTATGGGAACTACATGATATAGTGGAATTTATATAAATTTTAATTAATAAAAAGTAACGTGTTAAAAAGTAATCATGTGTTATAAGAAGAAATGAAGTAATCAACTCTTCTTTTCTAACATATACTTGATGATATAATATTTTTATCTGCATATTGATCAACAAAAATAGTGTATCATGTGTTACGGTAATAGGGTGTTAATAATAATAAATACGTTTACTGTACCAAAAAATAATAATACTTAAGTTTATCCGTCAAAATACTAATAATAATAAAATAATAATAATAATAATAATAATAATAATAATAATTATTATTATTATTATTATTATTATTATTATTATTATTATTATTATTATTATTATAATTACTTTCCAGAGCAGAAATAGTATGTTGGTGGGAGAAAAAATAGTAAATAAATCATTAATTTTAGTTTTTAAATGTGTGAAATGCATGATTAATATAATTTTTGAATGTGTTGAAATTATATAAACACACAAAGCATCTCTTTTGTTAATTATTTTTGTACTAAATTTGCAAATAATAAATTTAGTCAATGATTAAACTAATTAATTAAAGATATATTTGATAGCTAAAAAAAATATCTAATATATTTTTTAAATTTTGATATATTTCAAAATTATTGTGATAACACTTCACACATTTAATCATTTTTTTATTTGCCATTGATAGATGAAAATCAATATTTAGCTGAAATAATTAACATGACACTACGCCAAAAATGACATTTAATAGCGCTCCTTTTACAGCGCTTGCTAAATACAAACGCTGTTGTAAGTATATTTTAAAAATAACGGAGCCTTTTACAACGCTTTTTTGACAAGCGCTATGAAAAAAGCGCTGTTGTATGGTCATATAGCGTTTGCGCATAATGTTATAAGGCTTTTACAGCGCTTTTCGCAAAAGCGCTGTAAAATGAAGCGCTTTCACGTATTATTTTACAACGCTTCTTTCACAAGCACTGTAAAATACATGCGCTTTCAAATATTTGAACTACCTATTACAGCGCTTTTTTTACAACCGCTGTAAAATACATGCGCTTTCAATCAATTTAACTACCGATTACAACGCTTTTTGTACAAGCGCTGTAAAATACAGGCGCTTTCAAATAAATATAATTTACTTTTAAAACAAATTTACGAACCCTCATCACCTCTACTCTGGGAACCCTCATATCCTCTACGTACTGTGCAGCCATCTACGTTGTCTCAGGTATTTTTTAATTTGTTTTTGTCAAAAAATCTTTAGTTTTTTAATAATTGAAAACTAAAAATTGTTATATATATATATATATATTAAATCTCTTGTTTTTGAAATTTGTTGACCTGTTCTGTTTTGAAATCTTTTCTGTTTTGAAATTGTTATTAGATATGTTGATATTGGTTTCCTTTTGAAACTTGTTGATATGTTTTGAAAGCTTATTATTTTTGTAACTGCATTTATATAGGTCGTATAATATGGATAGGAAATGGATGTCTGCCAATCGATTGTCAAAAGAGTATGAAAATGGAGTGAAAGAGTTTGTTGAGTTTGCAATGAAGAATGCAAAAGATCCAAATAGAGTCTTTTGTCCTTGTTTAAAATGTTGTTTTGGAAAACGTGTTAGAGAAGATGAATTAGAAGGACATCTAGTATGTAATGGAATTGATCAAAGCTACACATGTTGGATAAGACACGGTGAGAAAAAAAAAGGAAACATTAATTTTGAGAATAGTTCGACATATGCATCAACTAACTTTGATACAAATACATATGAGCCGGACCGAGTTGATGAGATCGCAAAAGCAGTTGAAGATGATCTTCGAGATTGTCCTAAAATGTTTGAAAGTTTGTTGAGTGATGCAGAGAAAGAATTATATAATGGTTGTACTAAATACACAAGACTATCGGCGATATTAAAGTTGTACAACTTAAAAGCGAGTAATGGATGGTCTGATAAAAGCTTTACAGAATTATTAACAGTCATAAAAGATATGTTGCCAGATGATAATGAACTTCCCAGTCGAACCTACGAGGCTAAACGGATTTTGTGTTCTATTGGAATGAGTTACGAAAGGATTCATGCGTGTCCTAACGATTGCATTTTATTTCGAAACGAATATGAACTACTTAAGGCGTGTCCAAAATGCAATGTCTCTCGATATAAGAAGAAAGAATCTACTCCAGCAAAAGTCGTGTGGTATTTTCCTATAATACCAAGATTTAGGCGCATGTATCGCAGTGAAGAAGATTCAAAACACTTGACATGGCATGCAGATGAAAGAATTAGAGATGGAATGTTTCGACACCCTGCAGATTCCCCACAATGGGCAAAAATTGATCACGAGTATCCTGAATTCGGGATAGAGTCAAGAAATCTAAGACTTGCACTTTCTACTGATGGAATGAATCCACATGGTCTTCAAAGCATCTCACATAGCACGTGGCCTGTGATTTTGGTAATATATAACCTACCTCCATGGTTATGTATGAAGCGTAAGTTTATGATGTTGTCTCTGTTAATTTCTGGACCCAAACAACCGGGGAATGATATCGACGTATACTTGACTCCTCTAATCGAAAATTTAAAAAGTATGTGGGAGACAGGTGTGGAAGTTTATGATGGGTATAAGAAAGAATGTTTCAATTTAAGGGTTATGTTGTTCGGCATAATTAATGATTTTCCAGCATATGGTAATTTATCAGGATATAGCATTAAAGGTCAGTGTGCATGTCCTATATGTGAAGAGAGTACAAATTGGATGCGGTTGAAACATTGTAAGAAGAATGTGTTTCTTGGACATCGTAGATTTTTACCTTATAGTCATCAGTATCGTGGGTGGAGAAATGCATTCAATGGAAAATCAGAGGAAGGTAAAGCTCCTTTAGCACCGACTGGATATCAAATACTTGAAAAAGTACAAGGTTTGACCAATAAATTTGGCAAACCTTTTGCGGGAGAGCTGGTGAAAACTGGGTGGAAGAAAAAGTCAATTTTCTTTGAATTGCCATATTGGAAGTCATTGTATGTAAGACATTTCCTCGATGTGATGCATATTGAAAAAAATGTATTTGAAAGTGTTATTGGTACGTTACTCAATGTTCCAGGAAAGTCTAAAGATGGCGTCAATGCAAGATTGGACTTGGTCGATATGGGAATAAGAAATGAACTGGCTCCAGTAAAGAAAGGAAATCGCACATATCTACCTCCATCCGCTCATACTTTATCTAGAAAGGAAAAAATTGTTTTATGTAAATTTCTACACGAAGTTAAAGTTCCAGAAGGATACTCTTCAAACATTAAAAATTTGGTTTGTATGAAAGACCTCAAGTTAAAAGGTTTGAAGACCCATGATTGTCATATTCTAATGGAGCATTTGCTACCAATAGGTATACGTTCCATTTTACCTGAAAAAGTTCGACTAGCCTTAACTAGATTATGTTTCTTCTTCAGGGAAATTTGTAGTAAAGTGATCGACCCTCAGAAATTACCGACATTGCAGAGGGAAATTGTTGTTACTTTGTGTGAGCTTGAAATGTATTTCCCACCCTCGTTTTTTGATACAATGGTTCACCTTACTGTTCATCTGGTTAAGGAGACACAACTTTGTGGGCCAACTTATATGAGATGGATGTATCCGATAGAACGATATATGAAAATATTAAAAGGGTACGTAAAAAGTAGAAGTCGACCAGAAGATTGTATTGCTGAACTGTACATTGTTGAAGAGGCTGTTGAATTTTGTACTGAATATTTGTCCAATGTTGAATCCATAAGGCTTCCCATGTCTCGTCATTCGGGAAGAATATCAGGAGAAGGGATAACTGGAAGGAGACTACTGACTATATCAAGGACAGAATGGGAGCAGACACAATTGTATGTTCTGCACAATGATGATGAGGTTCAACCGTATGTTACAATACACATTGATCAGTTATCTCGTTTGAACATGAATAGGAATCAAAATTGGATAACTCGAGAGCACAATCGAAGTTTTATAACATGGTTAAAAAATCACATAAAGTCAAAATTTGATATAGACCCCAGATCAATTTCACAGAGATTGAGGTGGCTAGCAAATGGTCCGAGCTTACATGTCTTTTCTTACACTGGTCATGTTATTAACGGCTACATATTTTATACCAAACAACAAGATGATCAGACCACTATGCAAAATAGCGGAGTCATCTCGTATCTGAAGCGATGCATGTCTCAAGTGTAAAAGACAAAAACCCAATATATGCAAATCTATCATATTTTGGGGTTATCGAGCGCATATGGGAGTTAGACTACACAATGTTTCGTGTTCCCATATTTGGTTGCAAGTGGGTCGATAATAATAATGGCGTTTGGATTGATGAGTCAGGATTATTGATGGGTCAGGATTCTTGCTTGTCGATTTTAATAGGGTGGGATACAAAGACGAGCCTTTTATTTTAGCGTCGCAAGCTCAACAAGTGTTTTATGTCACTGATCCTTCTGATGATAAATGGTCTGTTGTCCTATCGACCAATAAAATAAGTGATGATAACAATAATGATGAAGATGTTGGTAATGATCTTTTATTTGCAACATCACAACAACCACATGAAATTGATTCAACTGATGATGGTTTATATCTTAGAGATGATCATGATGAGGGAATTTGGATTAATCCATCGTTTCGTATTTTAAATGGACAAACAAATGTGAATCCCACCAGGAAAAGAAGAAGGGCATTTTAATGTACATGTTTAATTGCATGTAATCTGAACTGTGTTATTGTAAATATGCATGTAATCTGAATTGAGTGTTTTATACTAAGTTCTGATTAATTTATTTTCTGATTAATTTATTTTCTGCTTATATTTAGCTTGATTTGAGTGTTTTATACCAAGTTCATGTAACAATGAGTGTTTTATATTTAGCTTGATTTACATGAACTGAACTGAATATAAATTAGTAATTTACATGAACTGAACTGAACTGAATAGAGAGATTCTCTTTTGCTCAGTGCATATATATATAGATTCTTCAGAAGTTCTCATTTCTAATAATTCATCATCTCCTAAAGTATTGTGATAAAGACAATGATAACAATATTTTTAATCCAATAAACAATGATAAAAAGGTTTTTAATGTCATCCCAACTTTATATTTAGCTTGATTTACATGAACTGAACTGAATATAAATTAGTAATTTATATGAACTGAACTGAATTGAACAGAAAGATTCTCTTTTGCTCAGTGCATATATATATAGATTCTTCAGAAGTTCTCATTTCTAATAATTCATCATCTCCTAAAGTATTGTGATAAAGACAATGATAACAATGTTTTTAATCCAATAAACAATGATAAAAATGTTTTTAATGTCATCCCAACAATCCAATAAACAATGATAACAATGTTTTTAATGTCATCCCAACCCAAATAAACCAAACACAAAAATAAAATAAAGATACATTTTACAACGCTTATTTGATAAAGCGCTGTAAAAGATCCTTTTAAAAATAAAATAATGAGACATTTTACAGCGCTTATTTGAAAAAGCGCTGTAAAAGGCTTTAAAAATAACATTCATCATACACCTAACAGGACCTTATCTAACAGGATTTTCTTCAAACACCTTGTACGCATCATGGGAATCCCCAAAAACACATTGTTAACAAAAACATCAAACTCAAACCCTTTTTCGCAACATGGCAATGAGCCTGAAGACCAAGTTTCGAACCACTTATCGACGAATTAGCACACGATTTAAGAAGGAAAGGGAATGTAAAGAGAGAAAAAGGGTGTTGAGGTGGAGATTGAATTGTGAGAGAGTGAGCTTTGATGTTTGTGAAGAAGATGCATAAAATGGGAAGAGTTTGGTGAAGAGGAAGAGAAGCGCTGTAATAAAACAATGAGGCCTTTCACAGCGCTTATTTAAAAAAGCGATGTAACAGGCTTTAAAAAAAACATTCATATACCATAATAAAACAAGGAGGTCGTTTACAGCGCTTTTACAAATAAGCGCTGTAAAAGAGCCTTTTAAAATTAACATAATGAGACCCTTTACAACGCTTATTTGAAAAAACGCTGTAAAAGGCTTTAAAAAAACATTCATATAACATAATAAAACACGGAGGTCTTTTACACCGCTTATTGGGAGAAGCGCTGTAAAAGAGCCTTTTAAAATTAACATAATGAGAGCCTTTACAGCGCTTATTTGAAAAAGCGCTGTAAAAGGCTTTAAAAAAACATTCATATAACATAATAAAACACGGAGGTCTTTTACAGCGCTTATTG
>NC_021165.2:43129157-43129927 GCF_000331145.2 Cicer arietinum
TGTGTATTTTTTATCTTTTTTTAATAGCATGTACTTACTATATGAGTTTATTAGGTTGGCTGGAATGAGAGTGGTCAGCCAATTGACCCCAACAGCTCAATGTTTGTTAGTTACATTGGGGCTGTTGTTCGACAAAACATTAAAGTAAGGCGTTGAAGGATGCCAAAGATATAAGGCGTTGAAGGATGCCAAAGATATAATATGGAATGCCAAAGATAAGGCGTTGAAGGATGCCAAAGTTATAATATGGAATGACATTTAAGTAAGTTTTTTGATCCACTCTTTTGTCATTTATAATTTTTTTCATTGAAATACTTTACTTATAATTTTGTTCATTGCAAACTACTTTTGTTCTTGATGAGGGACGAAAGAGATATGTTTTGAGAGTTGCTGGGAAAATCCATCGGGGATTTAGATCACATCTCTCTAATTTCTATCTAAAAGATAGAGAAGGAAACACAAATGCTGAAGCTCCAAAAATATATAAACATTATATATCAAATAAGGAATGGAGTTCATTTGTTTCCAAACGTTTGGACCCCGCATTTGTCGTACGTGATTAATTTATTAGCATTTGTGTTTTATTATTCATATTCGTAGAGTATTTTAAATTTTTACACAATTGCTATTTTTTTATATAGAATATTAGTAAGGCAAATCGCGAAAGGGCAAACAATCCAACCCACCCATACAAAAATTCACGTATGGGATATGCACACCTTGATCAAAAACTTGTAAGTAATTAAACATCACTTTTATATAATAAAGTA